>NC_048226.1:57668881-57968881 GCF_002007445.2 Ailuropoda melanoleuca
AGAGAGATCTAGAAGAGATATTTGAACAAATTGTAGCTGAGAACTTCCCTAATCTGGCAAAGGAAACAAGCATTCATGTCCAAGAAGCAGAGAGGACCCCTTCCAAGGTCAATGAGAACAGACCTATACCACATCACGTCATAGTGCAATTTGCAAATATTAGATCCAAGGATACAGTCTTGAAAGTGGCCAGGGGGAAGAAAATCCTTATGTACAGAGGGAACAATATCAGAATAATGTCAGAGCTGTCTACAGAGACCTGGCAGGCTAGGAAGGGTTGGCAGAGTATTTTCAAAGCTCTATCTGAGAAGAACATGCAGCCAAGGATCCTTTATCCAGCAAGGCTGTCATTCAGAATTGATGGAGAGATAAGGACCTTCCAGGATCGGCAGAAATTGAAGGAATTTGTAACCACCAAACCAGCCCCATATGAGATATTAAGGGGGGGTTCTATAAAAGTAAAAAGGCCCCAAGAGTGATAAAGAACAGAAATTTACAAGCTATAGAAACAAAGACTTCACAGGCAACATGACATCATTAAAATCATATCTCTCAATAATCACTCTCAATGTGAATGTCCTAAATGCTCCCATAAAACGCCACAGGGTTGCAGATTGAAAAATAAGGCATGACCCATCCATTTGCTGTCTACAAGAGACTCATCTTGAACCTAAAGATACATCCAGACTGAAAGTGAAGGGATGGAAAACCATTTTTCATGCCAATGGACCTCAAAAGAAAGCTGGGGTAGCAATTCTTATATCAGACAGATTAGATTTTAAACTAAAGACTGTAGTTAGAGATACAGAAAGGCACCATATTATTCTTAAAGGATGTATCCAACAAGTGGATATGACAATTATAAATATCTATGCCCCCAACAGGGGAGCAGCTAGATACACAAACCAACTCTTAACCAGAATAAAGAGACATATAGATAATAATACCTTAATAGTAAGGGACCTCAACACTCCACTCTCAGTAACAGACAGATCACCTAAGCAGAAAATCAACAAAGAAACAAGAGCTTTGAATGACATACTGGACCAGGTGGACCTCGTAGATATATATAGAATGCTACACCCCAGAACAACAGAATACTCATTCTTTTTGAATGCACATGGAACGTTCTCCAGAATAGACCATATACTGGGTCACAAAACAGGTCTCAACCGATACCAAAAGACTGAGATTATTCCCTGCATATTCTCAGACCACAATGCTTTGAAACTGGAACTCAATCACAAGGAGAAATTTGGAAGAAACTCAAACACTTGGAAACTAAGAGCCATCCTGCTCAAGAATGGTTGGGTAAACCAGGAAATTAAAAATCAGTTTAAACAATTTTTAGAGACCAATGAGAATGAAAACACAATGGTCCAAAACCTGTGGGACACAGCAAAGGTGGTCCTAAGGTGAAAATACATAGCGATCCAAGCCTCACTCAAAAGAACAGAGAAATCTAAAATGCAGTTTTTATATTCTCACCTCAAGAAGCTGGAGCTGGAACAGAAGAACAGGCCTAATCCACGCACGAGAAGGTAGGTGATCAAGATTAGAGCAGAGATCAATGAATTAGAAACCAGGAGCACAGCAGAGCAGATCAACAGAACTAGAAGCTTGTTCTTTGAAAGAATAAATAAGATCAATAAGCCACTGGCAAGACTTCTTCAAAAGAATAGAGAAAGGACCCAAATTAATAAAATTATGAATGAAAAAGGAGAGGTCACAACCAACACCAATGAAATAGGAAGGATCATTAGAAACTTTTATCAACAGCTTTGTGCCAATAAATTAAGCAATCTGGAAGAGATGGAGGTCTTCCTGGAAACCTATGAACTACCAAGACTGGAACAGGAAGAAATTGATGATTTAAACAGACCGATTAATTATGAAGAGATTGAAGCAGTGATCAAAAACCGCCCCAAAAACAACAGACCAGGGCCTGACAGATTCCCCGGGGAATTCTACCAAACATTCAAAGAAGAAATAATACCTATTCTCCTGAAGCTGTTTCAAAAAATAGAAACAGAAGGAAAACTACCAAACTCATTCTATGAAGCCAGTATTACCTTGATCCCCAAACCAGGCAGAGACCCCATCAAAAAGGAGAATTACAGACAGATATCCCTGATTAATGTGGATGCCAAAATTCTCAACAAGATCCTAGCTAATAGGATCCAACAGTACATTAAAAGGATTATCCATCATGACCAACTGGGATTCATCCCTGGGATGCAAGGGTGGTTCAACATTTGCAAATCAATCAGTGTGATAGATCATATCAACAAGAAAAGAGTCAAGAACCATATGATCCTCTCAATTGATGCAGAAAAAGCATTTGACAAAATACAGCATCCTTTCCTGATTAAAACCCTTCAGAGTGTAGGGATAGAGGGTACATTCCTCAATCTCATAAAAACCATCTATGAAANTCAATTTCATAAAAACCATCTATGAAAAGCCTTCAGCAAATATCATTCTCAAAACGGGGAAAAGCTGAAAGCCTTTCACTTAAGATCAGGAACAGAACTTATAGAGCAATTCAGTAACGTGGTGGGATACAAAATCAATGCTCAGAAATCAGTTGCATTTCTATACATGAACAATGAGACTGAAGAAAGAGAAATTAGGGAATCCATTCAATTTACAATAGCACCAAAAACCATATATTACCTTGGAATTAACTTAAACAGAGATGTAAAGGATCTATATTCCAGAAACTACAAATCACTCTTGAAAGACATTGAAGAAGGCACAAAAAGATGGAAAAATATTCCATGCTCATNGAAGATGTGGTCCATATATACAATGGAATATTACTCATCCATCAGAAAGAACGATTACCCAACTTTTGCAGCAACATGGACGGCAGTGGAGGAGATTATGCTAAGTGAAATAAGTCAAGCAGAGAAAGACAATTATCATATGGTTTCACTCATTTATGGAACATAAGAATTAGGAAGATCGGTAGGAGAAGAAAAGGAAGAATGAAGGGTGGGTAAACAGAAGGGGGAATGAACCATGAGAGACTGTGGACTCTGGGAAACATACTGAGGGCTTCAGAGGGGAGGGGTTGGGGGATTGTGATAGGCCGGTGATGGGTATTAAGGAGGGCACATATTGCATGGTGCGCTGGTTGTTAAATGCAAATAATGAATCATGGAACATTGCATGAAAAACTGGGGATCTATTCTATTGTGACTAATATAACAAAATAAAAATTATAAGAACAATAAAAATAAAAAATGAAAGTTCCAGTATAATTGAGACTATGTAATCCTGCTTGCAGCTCTTAATGAGGATTCAGATTCACATCGAAGAGTGGAAACCTGATTATTTAGTTGAGCAATTTCATTTTTTCTCTCCATATTCTGCTTATACATGAAGACCAAAATAAATTCATATTTATCTTTTTGCAAGGTTTCAGATCTTTTCAAATTTTCTTGAATTTTATTGTGTAGTTAAAAAATAACTTGTGGGGTGCGTGGGTGGCTCAGTCAGTTAAGCGTCTGCCTTCAAGCTCAGGTCAGGATCTCAGTGTCTTGGGATTGAGTCCCACATCAGGCTCCCTGCTTAGTGCAGAGCCTGCTTCTCCCTCTGCCTGCCATTCTCCCTCCTTGTGCTCTCTCTCCCTCTGACAAATAAATAAATAAAATATTTTAAAAAATTTGCAATTGCAATTCATTTTACAGACATAATGAGTACAGACGAATCTCACTTTATGCCACATATCTATTCCTGAAAATTTGGTTATTGATTATTGTATGAAAAAAGTACTATTTTAATTGAACTAAAAGGGTTAATATTTAAATGAATGTTAAAAAAGAATCATTTTACACTGTTTATAAATACTCTATGCAAAATTAAATAAAAACAATATAAAAAACATTGTTATTGATACAGTATTTCTAAATGTTAGATATTTGTGGCTCAGATTTTTTGGTAACAGGCAACATTTAGACCATTATTTTCTGAAAGGGAAACTGAGTTTGTGAGTTATCTCTGGCATAAAATGGGTGAGTTGGTGATATATGTTCCAGCTCACCTATCTTTTAGTGCTCAAACTCATTAACAGAAATTATCAATTATTTGCAATTTAAAAAATTACTTGTATATTACTGATTATAACCAAAAATGTTCCTATATTTTTATAGAACTTTACAAAATATGCATTACTTCATTCAATTCCAAAGCCAAAGATAAAGACTAGAAAAAAAAAGATGGCCTTGGGTAATACTGTAATTATTACTTGCTTTGGTGGTTTGAATAGGTCTCATATGATCCAGTTTATACAAAATTAATGTGCCTACCAAATGCCATGTATATATGTATGTATATATATTGAGTATGTATATATATTGAGTTCTATCTGCCAAGCTAGAATAACAAACATAATCTATATTGTTTCTGGAAAATCTTGAAAATGGGAAAGTCTTTCTTCCTCTTTCCTATTAACCTTCTTAAATACATTTCTACCCATAGTAGCTTCATTTTGGGGCTCAGTGAGCATTATTACTTTCATAGCTGATTCTGCAGGGTTTTTTTTTTTTAAGATTAATAACAAGCAATCGTAAGTAAATAAAATATTCATTGCTATAATAAAAAATGAGATATTTTCTACAGTTAATGACCAACAAATAATATAGATCATCCATTGTTTTGCAATATTTTTATGCTACCATTCATTCATTCTTTCTCTCCGCTCTCTCTCTTTTTTTTTTTTGGTACACCAGTAATACCTACTTTTTCCCCAGAAGATCCTTTCAGATTTTTCTTCCTCAATCAGATTCTGTCACTGCTTTTTCCTACTAGTCAGAAATGGTGGAAATTATGACTGCGAACACAAAGCACATCAAGGGAACAGAGACTAATGCTTTTCAATTTAATAGCTTCTTGTATATTGTTCTGATTCAGTTCTTCCCTATGCAGAGTATTGCATCGTTACCTCCAAAGTCAAGGAGAGAAAACTAGATTTCAGCCTGTGCCAAAGGAAAAACAAATGAGAAGGTGTGGTGGCAGCAACATGACTAATTCATTATAAATATATTGTGTTTAAGATATGCTTTTAACCAATAAAGTATAAATTAAGATACAAATGTTTCATTTTCACCTCTTACAATACTCCAAAGGTGTGGCTTCAGAATTTTAAAGAATTAACTTGTACAGTCCAAAACACTGATAAATTATTTAAAATTTATTCTCTAGACCTGTTTTGTCAAAATGGTAGCCATTAGCCACAGGGTACTGTTTATATTTAAATTAAATTAAATATAATTAAAAAAATCAGTTCCTCAGTTGCACTAGTTACATTTGAAGTACCGAATAGCCACATGTAACTAGTGGCTACCATTCTGGACAGCATATACACATAAAACATTTTCATCACTGCAGCAAGTTTTATTAAACAGTGCTGCTTTAGTTCTTGATGAATGTTATGATTTTTTTCCACATCCTGATTTGTTTTAAGGTTCCTGTATTGCTAATAAAATAAATGCCTAAATGCAGTAGTGGTCCAAGACTATGTGAAAATGTTGACTGAGATAATCCTAAGGCACTAGTGTTTCTAGAGCCAATCTTTAGCAGAAACACTATAACTATTGATCAGGAACTTGGAATGTTTCTACAGCTCTGCTGGGACAGTCTGTTGAAATGCTAATTGTGGTATCATAGGAGGAGGCACCATAAGGACAACTTTAAGGAACAAAAACAACGTTATTTAGATGTGGGTCTAACTGGAATGTTATTTCCTTCTATCTTTGCATTGCTGGTTAATTTTGCTGTTTAAAACTGCACTAAAATGTCACCTCTTCAAAAGATCCTTCTTGATCACCCCAACTACAGTAGCCCCTTCCCCCCCTTTTTCAATCCCTAACTTCTATCATACTGCTCTATTTAATTTTCACCATTGCATTTACTGATTCCTTCCATACTTGTGTACATTTATTTGATTTTGACTGCCCTTCCTCCACTCAAATAAAGCTCATTGTAGGAGAAGGATTTTGTGATGTTCACTGCAATATCCCAGATCCTAGAAGGCTGCTGGGCAAAGGCAGGAGCCTTATAAATATTTATCACACAAATAAATCAATGAATGCATTGGACAAGAGGTGGAGATTAAAGTTATTCGTGGTGGAAATATGCTTTTGTAAAATATAAAGGCATTTCTTTTCAAATAAAAAATACATTTACTCTTTTCTCCCATTTGATCTTTATTATTAATCTTCTCCAAACTTTATATTTGAGATGTAGTAACTTCAGATACAAACACACACACACAGTTTACCTTTATGAAAGTTAAATAAGAAGTTAGCTTGTAATCAGTGAGATTGGCCATCTGGAGCAACAGCACACTCGAGATGGAGGGTATCTCTTGGGGAAACTGGGGATGTAAATCTATTGAAGAATGACAAGGGATGTAAGTCTCAGGTCCTCCCTATTCTAAAGACATCCTCTGTAAGTGGAAGTTTTGTTTTCTTTCTTTTAATTTTTTTTTCTTGCAAGATTTTATTTAAATTCAAGTTAGTTAACATTGTAAGTGGAAGTGGAATTTAAAATGGGTGGTTTTGACTGTACTTGTCTAGAAAAGAGGGTACAAATAGGCAGATTTTGGTGAGGGGGACTCAATACTAGGGAGGGTATATCTGGAAAACCTAACAGATGTAACCATGTAAATTTCAACTATGTGCCGGCAGTAACTCCAGGAGTATCAGGCTACCAAAAAATGATGGCTCCAAGGACACCATTAAGATTGTCCAACTGTTTCAGAAACAGCCTTCTGATTATTCTATGGCTTATAATGCAAAATTTTTTTGATCATAAATAATTCATATTTTCTTTGTGATAATTATATTTATTACTGTAAACTAATAAGTTGTCATTTTAGCTCATGCATCAGCTAGGCTTTGTGATTTTAATTTATTAACTGAATTTTTTAAGAGCCTGAACCACTGAGGCAGCCTGCCTATAAACCCAAGGACTATACCTTGAAACACAGTGACTTCTACCACTGAGTAACAATTGGCCTCCAACCCAGACATTTTTAGCATCTCAAAGTACAACACAATTCTGATTTACACTACCTTAATTTTCTTCTATATCCAGATTTTGGTTGTTCTTTGCATATTTTACAAATGAAATTTAATGTTAAAGTTTTTATAAAGTTCTTATATTATTATATTATATATATTATATATTACATATAATATATAATACATATAAATATATAAATATATTTATATATAAAGTTTTTATATTATTGTAAAAATAATACAAATAATTGTTGATATTTTAAAATAACCCCAAAATGGCATTTTTAAAGCAGAAGAGACATCATTTTAGGACTTACCTGGAGAGGTAGATTACAAATGCTTAAGTTTTATACCTTGTTTCAGGAATGTCTGGGTTACAGCTGAACACAAAATGCAACCTTTAACAGTGTTTTTTCCCTTTTATTTTCATGTATATACTAGCAATTTCAGTGATGCTATATATGTTTCATGTCTGAAATGCATAATTAAAGACCTTTAAGAAAACAACCTGTACACGCTGTATCAGTCTCTGCCCAAAACCCACACTGAATTCTCACTTTAATATGAAGTACCATAACATTTATTTAGTATAAGGCGGATCTGTCTTGGGCCCAGACCAGAGTGGAGTATGTTACTGGAAGTAACAGAAAGAACTCTTTATTTCATGTACAACATAACCACATACTGTGGGTTTTTGGGGCAGCATGATGGTGTATTTTTAATGTAGGATAATTATATTCATTTCTTTTCCCCAAACATGCTTTAACTCTAAAATAACTATTCTACGTTGGTTTCCCCTATATAACCCAACAGAATCCTTGCAAATAACAAATACATGCAAGATAACCACAGGATTCTATTGACAAATACTATTACTACCAAAATAATTTATTAAGACTATTTTTGTGCCATTATTAATTTGTAGACTACTTTGTAAAAAAAATTATAGTTATCTGAAATTCTAAATAGCAATCAGAAGAGTAAAAATGAGTATTAGATAATGATATTGTTAACTAATTTTTAAATTTACATTAACATTGCTTTCAATGCCAAGTAGGAGGGATTATTGCTTTATTTTCAAAAGTTTTTAGTGACCAAAATCGTAAAACATGAGGTAACCAAAAGAAATAGTACATTTTTCCCTCTTGCTATGTTCTGACTATTCTTTAGTTTATGTAGCATGGATCCAGGTTTCAAAATGTCTCTTTATTTCTATGATTTATAAAATATATATTTCATTGCAATACGCAGCTCTCAAGGAAAGGAAAGAGGTAGATATTGACCAGCAACACATCCCAAAAGAAGTTATGTCTTTCTTTCCCTCATCCAGCACTTCAAAAACATAATTTCAAACTGAAAGGTCAGCAATAGGAAAGTTTGTCCATTTTCTTTCCAGGTCTCATGGAAAACTGTTAGTCCCTTGTACTGGAGCGGCAGTTAATAGGTTTTACTTGGTGTGCTGCGCAAAGCCTCTCTGTGTGCCAACAGGAAAAAGCCTTTAAAGGAATGTCAGCAGCTTCAGAAACTGCTTGTCAAAAGGATTTCAGTTTTCCTTCTTTGGCCTTCCTAACCACTTTCAAAAGCTTATTTCATTCCTGTAGTTTCCATATTATTAATGCATATAGCTTGTAACGGTAATTCAGGGTGGGCCACATGGTTACAAAATTATAGAGAGAGTTGATTAGGTACAAAAATAAAAGGCAGAGCTCCACAGATTTTACAGTACATTAATATTTTACTACTGGCAATGGTTAGTGGTATAGCGGGAAAGAAGGCAACAATTTGCTGAAAGGCATTTTAAAAAAACTATTAATTTTGCCTTGAAAATTGCCTTAAATTTTTTGCAAGTTTACTGTAATTATTACAATTACAGATAGACTGAAATGTCCAAAGGGTTTTTTTTTTTTTTTTCTTTTGCCGCTGGAAACAAAGCCAAATGGCACTGTAGGGAGTACAGACTAAGAGCTTTGGGTTCTGTTTTTGTTTTTGTTTTAAAGATTTATTTATTTATTTATTTGACAGAGATAGAGATAGCTAGCGAGAGAGGTAACAGAAGCAGGGGGAGTGGGAGAGGAAGAAGCAGGCTCATAAAGGAGGAGCCTGATGTGGGGCTCGATCCCATAACGCCAGGATCACGCCCTGAGCCGAAGGCAGGTGCTTAACCGCTGTGCCACCCAGGCGCCCCTGGGTTCTGGTTTTGATTCTGGACTCTGGCTTTGGTCTTCTGTACATCAGGGTAATTCACTTATCTCTATGACCTAGGATCATTGAGATATATACCATAACAACCTTACAGAATGGAATTTTTGAGTTTCTCTTTCAGTTTAGACATAAAGTTGTAGGGAAAATGGGGATTGTCGACAAGTTTCCAACTCTGCTAAAACTTAATGAAAATTCATGCTAGTGACTATCCTATTTACAAATATTTAAAAGATGAGCAACAACAAAAACCCCTCTTGATGAGTTGGTGAGTATTGTTTGTATGATGATTTTCTGCTCTCATGAAATACACTTCAAAATTGAGTATAGCCCTTAAACATGAATCTATTCCTAATTATCAAATGATTCTATGAAAATGTAAGGGTGTCCCTGAAAGTATCTTCTTGAATAACATGGTCAAGTTATTAGCTGAGCATTCAAAAGACTTTTTAAGTAACTGATTAGAATTCACTCATTTTATAATGACCTATTTTTCACCTCCAAAAGCTAGGAGCTTTGCTAGGCATTGGGAATAGAACAGTAAATAAGAGAGTGATATAAAAAAGCCAACTGTAACTTTTTAAACTTCTTATTGCACACAACTTCCCACTATTTGTACCTCATAAAGTTTCCAAACAGATAATGTTATTCCTGAAATATCATTAAAGGAAAAAGTCAAAATACCATTTATTTACATTATTGTACAATATTCACTCTTTATGTCTATAATCTCTTATTCACAACTGTAAAAATCAGACAGCTTGAAAAAAGAAAGTTGTTTCTTGAGTTTGGAACAAATTTATTTGGCAGAAAGCCTGATGTGAACTGCCATGAGACTTTTTAGAGACTTTCAACTCTGATTTATTGGGACAACTTAGAAGTTTCAATGAAGAAATACTGAGTTTGATTATGGGTTGCTTCCCTAGATCCCATAGGGATATTAAGGAAGAAATGTTTAATACACTGAATTATTTTTTAAAAATAATATGGCCACACCATATTAAAATGAAATCAGTATTTTCAAGTGTCTATATTTCAAATTCAAATGTCAATGACATCTTGATCAAAATTAAGAATTTTATTTCCTACTTTCTTTTTTCTTTAGAGGATCACTGCTTTTGCTTTTTGCCTTTTGGTATTTTAAAAATAAACGGGATAAATAGAACTAGTTTAAAACAACAAGGAACTTAAGTTCTTGGTCCTTCATCTGAGGCCTTAGGTATAGAATTTACTGCTGGACTAAGTGTTATGTCCGGAGATAGACCCTGTCAAGAAGATTGATTAGAAGCCTTCCCAGCAGGCAATATGAAGGCTGACAGAATTCATAAAATATTCAACCCTCACCTGAAAGTCATCCTCCTATAGCAAGTACAATCTAAATGTGGAGTTGTGTGAGTGTATATGTCTTAATTTTCTTTAATTTTCCAGACAGACTCATTCATCACTAGAAACATGAGAAAACATCCTAATAATTATAAGTTCTAACACTGAAAACACTAAAAGTAATATTTACTAGGTTCAGTAGCGCAATCTCACCTCGGTCTTTGAAATTTGAGCATATGGCCTCAGCAGTGACAATTTCAGTGTGAGGAACATTACAGAGGCAAAATCTGCCCTCCTAATGTTGGTTCCTATTCTGCCTCCACACATACACAGAATAGGCCCCCTTCATACCACGGTGTTTTAAATATTTGAGGTCACAAATCCCTTTTAGTGATCTTTACTGGAAAATCAGCTCTTTTAACTTTTTCTATGAATTAACTTTTTTTCCCCCTTGTGAATTAACTTTTAATATGAGTTCTGATTTACCAAATTGGGAAAAATGTTTTATGATTTTATTTGAAAATTTTTACTATTTGATAGGAAAAAAAATATTTTTAAGTTAAATCAGAATATGACCTATATTTATCTTTAGAAAATAAGTTGCCAAGGATTGTTTCCATGTATAATTCATGCTACTCAAACATTCTATTCAAACTATGGGAACAGAAAAGGACTAGGGCTTGGGACATGAGAATGCCCCATCCTTCCAATCTGAAAATGAAAATCAATCATAAGGAAATTTACAAATAAGTTTGCTAAAGAATTACAAAACTATGTTCAGATTCTAAGAGACATTCTAGTAGAAAAGATGATACATTATAAGCTATTTAGTTTTTCAAAACATGAATTTAAACTGAAGAATGTGGAGCTGTCACTGAGTTTAAAAATTTTTGGAGATTTGGATATTGTCAAATTCCTAGAATTAGCCAATGTGAAGTTAAGAGCATAGTCCTCCAAATTGCCAAGACTGCCCAAGACTTCTGACCCCAACTGCAACAAGGTAGGGTTCAACTATAAAGTTAGATAGAGGGAAGACTCCACACATGACCACCCTCACTTTTCACACAAGTTTAGGGGTTCCCAAAAACATTCTAAGATTTGAAGACTCAAAAAAAAAATCACTGGAAACTATTATACTTTAAGGTTTCAGTTCTTATAGGGAGAGAATGCAGATCAAAAATCAGTTAAAGGAAGAGATTCATAGAGTAACATCTGAGAAGCTTCCATTATCCTAGGGGTGCATTACCATCCTGGTATCAGTGTGCGACGATATCCATGGGCTGCTGCCAAACAGGGAAGGGCACCTGAGCTTCAGTGTCTTGAATTTGTATCAGGACTTTATTTTGCAGGCGTGTCTGATTGATTGGCTGTCTACATGGTTGGATTCAGTATCTAGGTCAATGGATACCACATAACCCAAAGCCCCCAGCCACCCTAAATCACATGATTTTTTTTTCTTGTATAACCTGTCCCCACCCTAAAAAAAGACAGTGCTATCAAGTGTGATAGGGAATACCTCCACAGAACTCTTGGCAAACAGCCAGACCTCCTTTTGACTTAGGCTAACTCTTTATAACACGGGCAAGTATTTAATTCAAGGGTCAAGGATAGATTTACAAATTTAAAAATAAAAACAAAAATAAAAACAAAACCCTGAAACCAAACACTTAGTTGGAAATTCTTAACACTCATTGACTTTTAAGAAAAGGAAAGCAAAGTAGAAGACAACTTTAGTGCCCAGTATCAACATAACCCAGCTCTAAGTTTGACGTGAAAGTAAATTCAACTACAGTGTTATGAAAATCAATTTCCTTATATAAAAAATAAAACCAAGTAAGTGAACAAGTTATAAATTTGTAAATAAAATTACAGGTAAACTTGTGAAAACTTTTAGACGTTGATAGAATTATTTTATTTTTCTCTCATTCCATGAATAAAAAATATATGGGTTCTTTATGGTGAATTGTTTACCTTAATCACCACAATTACAGCAAAATAAATTACCCCATTAGTATAATTTCACTTTTTCTTAGAAATGCTGTAATAAGGGATATGTTCAAAATGAATTATTTTCACAAAATCTAACTTAAGGAATGCTTCACAAGAGCCACTCTATATACATATTCTAAGAAGAATATAAGAATCAATTTATTCACTATGGGAAAACAGAATTCTTTAAATGAAAGCCAAAGATGATGAGCAAGATGGATGGTATTTAGTTAAAACTTTACTTCCCAACCTTGATTTTAATTTGTCATAGTTTTCAGGTTTCATATCACTTCTGATAGCTGTTACTGTGGTAACCACACTCTTTAGAAACCTAGTTTTTAAGGCCCCTGAAGATTCCAATATAACATATACTGACTTCATGAAATTTAAAACTGTAAAAGTGACATATTGGTGTTATACATTAAAAAAAAATTCTAAAATTTGTGCCAGTCATGACAATGTCTCACATTAGTGCAGCTCTTTTAAACATTCAAACACATTCCACATATCTTATCTCATTGTGAGATGGATTATCTAGCTATTAACTGCCTTATTTGGTATATCTGAAATATATAGTCCAAAAAGGAAATGCTTATCATGTTAACAATATTCTGGCATCAGAACCCAGGCCTCCTGACTTTTAGCCTAAATTTATTTTCAATAGAATATATAGTTTTTCTTCCATGAAACAGGGGATAGTTCATTGTTAGTTCAAGTTATCTCTTCCTCAGAAAAGCCTTCATGGATATTATTGATCAGGTTTTTAAAACTAAAACAAAACAAATATTTATATGTCTTTATTGCACCATATACTTTCTTTTCTTTGACGTTACTACAGGTACAATTTTACTTGTCTTCTGATTCGGCGATTAATGTCTGTTTCCCCAAAACGAGTAGTAAGCTCTTTAAGCAAGTAGCCCAAAGATTCTTATCTTAGAGAAGAAACTCAGGCTCAGTTGTGGAATCCCGGTCATTCAAGCATCCAAAGCCTGGGCTTTTCCATTTTTACTATAACCTAGTATATTTTCTTAAACACAAAGAGACTCAATCCAGATTTTCAACTAAATAAATTAATTAAATATAACTATGTATCAATAACCACTTCCCATAGTTTCCTACATAAACTATTTCCCATATTATATATTTATACAAGGAAAAAACATCTCCCAAAAATACCCAGGAGGGAAGTAGAGGAATTGCCCTTACATGTATATTTAGTAAATTTAGTATATTTAGTCTGATTTTTTTCAACAGTGTTCAGAATTCTCCTCACGAAATTTATGTTTGATCCTCTATCTGTTCTTTTGTTTATGTGAGCAACAGAGAAACTACGTTGATATACATGATAAAGATATTTTAACACAATTACAGTATTACATGAAAAAGTTTGAGGAACCAACCAGAAGCTCCGGCATTTCTATTTCTGATAGCAAGTGCAAATGCCATGGGCAACTTGGAAAATGTTGTCTATTCCAAGGGACTTCAGGATTATGGACGAGGAGATTTATGTGTCAGGGGCACACAAGTGGCCAGCTCTTCCATCAGCTCCTTTGAGCTTCAGCTCAAGGACATAACAGTCTTTGTTTGCTTCATGTTCTCACCAGTAACTGCTACAAATAACCGCACTTCACAAGTAGAGTAGTGCAGCCCAAAGAATGCAGAGACTCAGCAACCTTTCCAGATGAGATGCAAAAAAGAACGGTTTCACAGTAGCCACGTTTAATTCGCCATAAAAATGCTTCCTGTCCTGACAGATTAAGAATACAACGCACCTTTTCGTGAGTGAAGTTTCAGTAAATAATATTTTTACAGAGAAAGGGAAGTACTGCAACTTCTTTTTTACAGAAGTCTCAATATTCTCAGGTACTTCTCATCCAGTTCCCAATCAGACATCTTGTTCTTCGGCCCTCTCTGAGTCCCTTCATAATTTCAGCTCCCTGTGACATTTAAAGGCAAGCTTGCTTGCTTGATTTTTAAATTCAGTCCTAGCCCTCTGTGACTCATTGTCCAGCCACCCATTCCTAGAGCAGCATTCTTAGGGCTGCTCTTTTGTCCTGATCTTCAAATCCCCGTTTTGCTAGTTGTCTTCAATCCCATCTTTTAGGAATGGGGCTTTGTCTTGCTCTTAGCCATTCCTCTCCCAAGAGCCATCATTTGTTCAACGTTTCTCATTAGCTCTGTTCCCTACATTATTTTCCTACCTGGTCACTCCTGGGTCAAGTCTGTTGGCCAGTTAACCAAGCCTGCAGAACAAAGCCTCGAGTTTTCAACAGGGCATGTAAGATCCTTTATGAAGGAGTCCCACTTGTGTCTCTCCAGCCTCATTTTTCCATTTCCCTGCTTTGGTTTTTATAAAAAAATTCATTAGCTTCCTAATGCACCATACCCCTTCTTACCTCTGAGCTTGGCTAACTTTACATTGTTCTTACAGATGCAGATTAGATGTCTTCTACGAGAAGCCTTTCCAGTTTATGTGGCTTTTTTCCATTGTGTCCCCACTGCACTCACATTAGCCTATTACATTAGCCTATTACAGCACATCATGATGCATTAAGGTGATCTAGTTACTGATAGCTCCTCTGCTAGACTGTTATCTCCCCGAGGAAAAGAACAGAGGGTGACCTGGTCATCCTGTCATTCCCAATGTCTAGCTATTCTTTGGTAGCCAGTCAAAACTTCATTGAAGAATAAAAAAGAATGAATGAGAGAGTATCAATAGTTAGTTTCTTAAGAGCAAGGATTGTTGTCATAGACTCCTTTGCAACTCTTTACGGTCAACCACAGAGCTTTTCACAACACTGACAGTGCTAGTGATAATAACAACAACGTCATCAGCAACTATTACAATGTTAATAGCACTTGCTGAAATTACTTGAACATCTATTGTGTACCAGTCTCTGTGTTCAGTGCCCTACACGACTTACAGTTTATCAGTGTTTGCTGAACTGACAAACATTGTTATATAGCAGTCCTCATGTTGTATAAATTAACAATACTCTCTGGATTAATTGCCAAATAATCACGTCACTTTGCATTTTAAAGTATTTCTATAGTAAACTGAAAAAATTCTCACCATGGTGCCTACAAAATGGCAAAACTGTAGATAAACACATTTAGTGAGCTTGATTCACAGGAGGCTAATCCTACTCAAGATTAATGAATAGTGGGCACGGATCCTCATCTATTTGGACATCTTTGCTAGCCAGGTTAAATTATATTATTGAAAGTTGTCACTGTAATTTTGAACAAGGACATTTTTAGTCACAGTCCAAGGTAAAAGTCATTGAATACTTTAATAGCTTTTGCCTACCTGTATTTTTTGAAAATGATATGGCTTCACTGTCACTTAATGTGTTACAACCTTCACAGTTACCAAGCTTCTTTAATGCCACTATGTTTTGAGCTACCAAATGTATATACAACATCACTACACTACAGATTTTTAACATCTATTCACAATTCCATCATTCTAAGATTTGTCTGACATCATTTTTCTATAATTTCCTTTTTTTGTCAATACATATTTCAAATAATGCAATTCATGATATGTAAAAATCTAAATTTTACTATTCTATACTTGTGTATATGTTATAATCATGTCCTATTGTTTCATACATTCTCCATAATTAACCTTTTAAATGATCACATTCTATTTCTTTCAGTTGACATACTATTTATTTGCTACACCACTACCATATTACTGGATAATTTGGGTTGCTTGCAAAATTTTCTCCTACTGGCAAGAAAGCTGTGATGAATATCATTGTTCATTTTAGATTTACTTAATTATTTCAGGATGAATTACCATGCAGGGGATTACTAATTTGGAAACTATGCACACTTCCCTTTTTATTGTAAGACGTATCAATGCTGTAGTTTAAACTTGAAATATTTTTTTTCAATCTTACTCATTTGCTATTGATATAAATTATACCTTCTTTAAAACTGTCATAATATAAATGAATTTCTATAATATAAATATAAGTAAATAAACATAATATAATGCTCTAAAACTTTAAAGTATCATAAGAAGCACATATAGAAGAATGAACAAAAGAGTCAAGAACCTCCCTCACGGAAGTTAAATGCAAAGAAGATAGAGTTAGAAGTAAAAACATTGTTCATTTTTAAAAAGATTTATTTATTTATTTTTTATTTTTTCTACTTATTTTTCAGAGAGAGAGAGAGAGAGAGAGATAGCACAAGCAGGGGTAGTGGCAGGCAGAGAGAGAAGCAGGCTCCTGCTGAGCAAGGAGCCTGATGTGGGACTCAATCCCAGGACCCTGGGATCATGACCTGAGCCGAAGGCAGACTCTTAACCCACTGAGCCACCCAGGAGTCCCGATTTATTTATTTTTTATTTGAGATAGAGAAAGAGAGAGTTTTGGGGAGAGGCGGAGGGAGAGGGTGAGAGAGAATCTCAAGCAGACTCCCCACTGAGCTTGGAGCCTGACGTGGGGCTCAATCCCACAACCCTGAGATCATGACCTGAACTGAGATCAAGAGTCTGGTGCTTAACTGACTGAGACACACAGGTGCCCCAAAACGTTGTTCATTTAATAAATATTTATTGAACACTGCCAATAGGACAAGTACCATTAGTTAAATTTAATCCTATCAGTGGCTTTTTTATGTCAAGAAAAATATTTTTCAATTATATAGTTCAAGTGCTTATTAGAAAAGCTGTATTTCACTGTTTTACTATGGTTCAGGACATCTTTCTTAACACCATTAATAGTCGCCCACCCCCACCATCACCACCACTGATTTTCGAGGAATTTTTCAGGCAGACTGTTACAGAATTTGCAAATAATGATAGCTTTAGCCTCTATTTTATATATTTCTACATTTTTTATATATTTCAACATGCAAAAGATAAACAAATGCTTTTAAGAAATTCTGAAGAGCTGGCTGAATGTTTAAATAACTTCACATACTCCACAAAGCACAATGATAATTACAACATTGTTAACTGAAAGTTTTAAAAGGGAATGGAAAAAATAAAGTCTCATTTCTGCTTCACAGAAATATAAGAGATCAAAAGTGGTACAGTCACAAATGCCAAATATGAAAGAAAAAAACTGGAGAAGTGCTATTTTCAAAACTTCTAATACAAAAGAAAATCTACTTTTTATGTATAGTATAAATCTTGAACTAAACTGCTTATTAATCTTGCATTAAGGTAAAAGTGCTCTGAGCAATAAATTGTGAAAGTGACCACTTTCTTTGTAAAAATCTCAATATAAGCTATAGATTATGACAAACATGGAATAAAAATATTTTTGATACTGAAAAGACTTAGATTATTAATAATTGTAGAATAGGAAGATTGATATTGCTTGGAGTGAGAGGGTTTCTCAAATTAGCTCACAATTAATATACTTTCAGAAAACATTTTTGCATGACTATATGGAATTTTTCTATTCATATTATAAATTTATATCAAACTATGATAAAACATAGTTTAGTTTCCAATAAATGCATTGCAAGCATATATATATATATATATATATATATATATATATGTATTTTTTTACTCTTTTTCCATTGGAATATAGTTGACACACAATGTTACATTAGTTTCAGGTGTGCAACATAGTGATTTTTGTTTTAATTTTTTATTTAAATTCCAGTTAGTTAACATAGAGTGTAATGTTAGTTTCAGGGATAGAATTTCGTGATTCAGCACTTATGTACAACACCCGGTGCTCATCACAAGTGCCCTCCTTAATTTCCATCAGCTATTTAACCCATCGCGCAACTCACGTCCCCTCTGGTAACCATCTGTTTGTTCTCTATAGTTAAGAGCCCGGTTCTTGGTTGTCCCCTATTTTCTCCCCCTATGTTCATTTGTTTTGTTTCTTAAATTCCACATGTGAGTGAAATCATATGGTATTTGTCTTTCTCTGACTGGCTTATTTCGCTTAGCATAATACTGTTTAGCTCCATCCACATCATTGCAAATGGCAAGATTTCATTTTTTAAGGCTGAGTAATAGTCCATATATCATATATACCATATTTTCTTTATTCATCTGTCAGTTGATGGCCACTTGAGCTGTTTGTATAATTTGTCTATTGTTGATAATGCTGCTACAAACATTGGGGTGCATGTATCCCTTCAAATTAGTATTTTTGTATTCTTTAGGTAAATACCCAGTAATGCAATTGCTGGATCGTAGGGTAGTTCTATTTTTAACTTTTTGAGGAACCTCTATACTGTTTTCCACAGTGGCTGCACCGGTTTGCATTTATGCTATCCTCACCACAAATGTAGCTACCGTCTATCACTATACACTGCTAATACAACACCATTGACTCTATTCCCTGTTTTGTACTTTCATCCTTATGACTTATTCATTCTGTAACTAGATACCTGTACCCCCCACTCCCCTTCACTCATTTTGCCCATTCCCCTACCCCCTCCTCTCTGTCAAACACCCATTGTTCTCTGTATTTATGGGCCTATTTGTAAGCATAAATTAAATGTTCTATTTTATGTTATTAATAAGAAGTTTTACTGAATCCAAAACAAGTATCCAAATATATGCTTAAAATGTTTGAAGTCACCTAAAAATAAGGAGACTAGAGAGAAGATTGGAAATGTAGGTGACTGTGAATCCATTCTTCTGAATACTTAGATGCTTGCCCCAACAGTCAGGAAATGTCAGTAAAGAATTTAAATATTTCAAGGAGTAAATCTTAAGTGATAGAGAATACAAATATTTTGAAAATCAATTAATATTGACATTAAAATCCAGTATTACACATAATTCCAGTTGCTTCCTAAAATGTTTACTTACCCAAAATATTTGAAAGACTGTGATTTTGTACTACAAGGAAATTTAATTAATACTCTGCTCACAGTGTCTTGGCAATTGCTCCCTTTGGTCTACTATGAATCTAGCCCCAACTACAATATACTATTAATATCAGTTAATACTTCCTGGAATCGAACTATGACTCAGAGTAATTTTAGATTACACTTGGTTGTGTAATTTCTCTAAGTATCTCTTTCTTAAACACTTTTTGGATTCTCTGACAACAGAATATATATTTTTTAAGATTTAATTATTTGAGAGAGAGAAAGAGGGAGAGTGCTTGAGTGGGGGGAGGGGCAGAGGGAGAGAATCTTCAAGCAGACTCCCCACTGAGCATGGAGCCTGACTCAGACCTGCTCGATCCCAAGACCCATGAGATCATAACCTGAGCCTAAACCAACAGTCAGAAGCCTAACTGACTGAGCCACCCATGCACCCCCATCTAACAACAGAATATTTTAAGTTATTTCATTGAATAAAGTGATATGAACAACAACAATCACAAACCATTCTATTCCTTTCCCTTATAAAATACAAATTATAGCCACATTCTGTGATCTTTACTCAGCTAAAAGTTATTTTAAATAATAATTTCAAACAGCATGGGAATTTGAGTTAATGCATATAGTGAGTAATTCCAAAAGCCAGGTCTGTCTTGCTACATAAAAGCTACCATTTCCTGAGCTTACTAGAATACCTATGATGGAATTATTAGCCATTATACAGATAAGGAAAGTAAGCTCAGAGATATTTTTTAAGAATATTTATTGTCTGCTATGTTCAGGACATGGCACAATCCAGCAGTAAATACAGGAGTAGTTCCAGTCCTTGTCTGGAGCCTATGACAAATGGGATTTCACTACAAGTCTATCTCTAATGTCTAAAAGTTTAAGCATTATCCTATACTGATGTAAACAAGGACATACAAGTATGCAACAAGAATGAATGACATCATTAGATTAAGAGCTGGGAGAGAATTCTTCCAATGGTAAATGGCAAATCTATTCTTTAGAGTCACAAAAATGGCACAAAGTTTATACAACCCACAATAAACTCTTACGAATTTCTACAAATATTGTTGTTTCCTTTCATGTATCTAGCCTCATGCAGACCTGTGTAACAGTAGACTGCGCAGGAATAGAGATTGGAGACAGCCTTCTGCTGCTTTACAAACAGCCCCAGAAATCTGGAAGATATGTGAGTGTTTGGTATTTAACAGGGAAAGACCTGCAAAGCCGGGAGTGCCTGGCAAGTTCAAACACAGCAGGGAGACTAGTGTGGCTGGCACTGAGTGAGTAAAAATGGGCAGGTTAAGAAAAAGGAGGTGAGATCAGAGAGGTAAAGAAAAGTACAGTGATCACGTAGCATTGTGGGCAACTGAAAGAACCTTGGCTTTTGCCCCAACTTTATTGTGGTCTATTGACAAATAAAAATGGTATATATTTAAGGTATACAACTTGGCAATTTGTTATAAGTATACATTGTGAAATGATTACCACAGTCAAACTTATAAACCTATCCATCACCTCACATAATTAACTCCATATATATATATTTTATGCTGAGAACAACTGAGATCTACTTTAGCAAATTTCAAGTAAGTGATACATAATCATTAACTATAGTTACCATGCTGTATATTAGGTCTCCAGGACTTAAAACTAAAAGTTTTACCCTTTGTGCAATGTCTCCCCATTTCCCCACCCCCTGAACTTCTCTCAATCTCTTTCTCTGTCTCTCATATAAAATCTCTTCTTTTATGAAACAAAACCACCATCTTTCAAGTGAAATTGGGTCATACCCTATACTTACTAGGCTAGGCTAATGAGACATTGTACTTTCAATCGAAGTTAAGCTAGTATTAATAAGGGCAGAATCTGGACAGGTCTGTTTCTATGGAAATAAAAGGAACTATGATTCTTCAGTAGAATTAAGTAGGTAGCCATAAGTGAAGATGGTCATATTTAAGAACTTATAGTTTTGTGTACAATGCTGCTATGGAACATTGGGGTGCATATGGCCCTTCTCTTCACTACGTCTGTATCTTTGGGGTAAATACCCAGTAGTGCAATGGCTGGATCACAGGGTAGCTCAATTTTTAACTTTTTAAGGGACCCCCACACTGTTTTCCAGAGTTGCTGTGCCAACACTAACATAATAACAAAAATATTATTATGGGAAAAAAAAGAACATATAGTTTTGTGATGAATAAGCATGAATAGACAAGAATTTGGTAAAGAAAAAAGAACCAAATGATTTCTGTGTTGTGTTGGTTTGCTTTCTTGTTTTTGTTTTTTGTGGGTTTTTTTTTTGTTTTTGTTTTTGTTTTTGTTTTTTTTTGGTAAACAACAAAATGCTTTCCTTCCTCAGAGCCTTAAGCCTTGTTCTTTTCTACTAATTGGGAAAACACTTTACCATACTTCCATGAATGCTGTTCCACAAGAGCTTTGCCTTTTAATACTATCCTTTCTAGCTCTACTGTAAAGCACGGGCCTTTGTTTGTTCCCCTAGTGTAAAGAACTGATCGGTTGCCAAGTGAAACCTTCTGTGTGTGTGTGTGCACACGTGTGTGCGTGCACATGCACGTGTCTGCGTATGCTTAAAGAACTCCAGGTGTGGATACAGGTTTTCTTCCTATCTTCAATTTCAGGATAATAGCTACTACTGCATTCTTTCCCATATAACAAAATATTGTGTGCTGATACACACCCTATGTTAGGCTAATTCTGGTTTCTTTCACATCACAAGATAACTAAATAGTCAATGTTTTTATCTTGTAGTCCAAAAGAACTTTGTTGTCAGGTTAGTCACAACAGCAGCCTCATGTGATATATACAGTGTAAGCTCTGCAGGGAACACTCTTAAAAACCACCTCTTTAGAGGAAGGGCAAAGCTGTTGTTGTATTGCTATTTTATTCCTCTATTTCTTGGCATTTTGTTTTGATTTTCATTTCCTTGCTTGAGGTGGTTTACATTCCCCAAAGATTATGAAGCTGCATGGAGGGCTTAACTTTTTCATGTGAATATATTCAGAATTTTATCTACAGGACAAGACAGAATTTTATGTGTATATATATATATATATGTATATGTATATGTATATATATAATATACACATATATAATTATATATGTATATATAATTAAAATATATGTTGTATATTATATATATGTAATACTTGTTATATTTCCATTTAGAAGCATATCCAGGTGAACTCACTTCAAATAAATCAGTGCCTGCAAAGCTCAAAGTAAATCAAATCTCTAAAGAGGAAGTTTGCTTCCAAAAATAATTATGCTAAAACTACCATTCTAAAGAAAGTTTCCTTTCTAAGAAAGCAAAATTATCTGATATTACCTTTTACTTATATCTAGATTTTCAGAATTTAAGTAAAAACATACATACAGATTTTAAGTAAATCAGCTCATGGAAATCTTTGGGCAAGGAATAACAAACTAGCAGAATGAAATATTTTCAGTAATGTCGTATTAGTTGATTAATGTCGTATAAATGCAATAGTAGCTCTGTTTTCATTAGATAATTCTTATACTGAGATCCTTATTCATTAGCTTGAGCACTGCAAAGCCCACATGAACCAATCCCTGCTTTGAAGAAGTTTATATCTAGTTAAGGAATGCACTACCATGAGAAATAGAGAAGACAGAAATTAAAAACATGCTAATTGAATGTAGATAATAAATACAGAAATCACTAGAAAGAGATTTGGGGTTGAAGAATAGTCAGAGTTTGGGAAATGTGGAAGACATCGAAGAAGGAAGTTTTACATAACCAGAGGCTTGCAATGAAGCCCCAGATATTAAAACTACAGTAAAATGAGTGTTGGATGACTAAACGTTGGGGAGATAAAGAGGTTTCTAATTTGTGTAGGGAATCTGTAATGAAGAAAACTAGAGAATCAAGTTACATTAGTAAAAGTGAGATCAAAGAGTGGATGATCCTAAAATATATTTGAAGGTATAGCTGATAAAGAGCAAACTATGAAACTAATGATGAGTATATTAAAAGAAAATTTTAAAGGCAGGCATGCACAAGAGAGACAGGCGGAGTAATTTCAGGCAAGTAGGACAGGTATGGCGAAATGACATTAATTTGAGGTAAAGTTAGTCTAGCCTATTTAGGTATAAAGGGATAACTTAGGTGGCCAGCAGTTATTAATAGAGGAAAACAGAATTCGTGGATGCTTTCTCACCTAGTTCAGTGACCCATGGGGAACCTCTGTGTGAAGCACTTGGAAAGCTAGAATGTAAGAACCAAGAAGCCGGGATCTAGCTGTTTTGTTTACTACCACATGGCCAGTGCCTAAAACAGCATCTCACAGTAGGAGCTCAATAAATACTTCTTGCATATTTACTATTTTAAAACATAGTTGAAAGCCTACCACCTTTCTTTTGAACTTTCCCTTACTCTTTCAGGTAGCAAAGCTTAGTGGGAAAGACACAGAATTTAGAATCAGGTAGACCTGTGTTCATCTACTGACTACTACTTACAAACCTTGTAACTAGACAAACTACTTAACTTTTCTGATTCTCAGTTTTCTCATTTGTAAAATAGAGAATTCTGTGCATCTTGCAGTGTTATTATAAGGTTTAGAGATTATGGATGTAAAGTCCTAGATACATTCAGGGTCATATTAGTTACCCAATCCATGGTAGCTATTAATTAAGAGAAGTATCATTCAATCATACTTCCTTTGCTTTGATCAAATCTTGTTTATTTCCGATTTATATCATTTGTCACTTTGCACTAGTGTTTATATGTCTATCTTCTCTCCCTCAATATACCAACTTTTTTAATATACCAAATACCAATTTCTTTAATGTGCCTAAGAAATTTTTCTCTCAAAATCCAGCATAAGCTTTTTCTCAGTCAAGTTTTCTTGAACTATTCAACTAGGCTTCAGTATTTTCCTTCATGTCCATGTTGTACCTTTTACTCCTACATCTTGAAAGTACTTAAGTTTATGTTTGTCTTCACTCCCGGAGTATGAGCTCCATAAAGACAGGGGTGTTACCTTCCATTCACACATCCCTGGTGCCTCGTAAAATTCCTCTGGGCGTTATACAGAAGAGGACATGAGTATGAAAATTATCAAACCATGTGATACAAAATCCATCAAGCAAGTGGAGGTTAAAAAGAATGCAGTGCCTATCAGAAAATCCTCAACAGTAATTATTCTTAGAAAGAGGGCAGGGACCAGCGGAAAAAAAAGAAATTAAATTCAGACAGAGCTTAGGAACTCTGTACTATAGAGTTTTGATTAAGGAATCCAAGGTGATATGAGAGGTTAGAGAAGCAGATCTTACTCATATTTTTCATATACCTGTTTTGATATTAATAATAGTAGCTACTATATTCTACTTGAGAGTTGGTCTATGTGCTTTTTATCCATTCCTGATTCCAGGAACCAGTGATCACAAGACCTCATTTTGTCAATCAAGAACACTCCCAGTGTGCAGAACAGAAAGGCTGGTGAAAATGATCGTTACATATGCAGATACCAGTCTTTTCTGAGATCGGCCATCTAATTACACAGATAGGAAGGATGGAAAGAATGTACCCAGAGTCAATTTCACATCATATTCTCAGATAAGTTTATCACGTTATTGATACGACTATGATATCAAGGTATAAAGCTGGGATGTTGGAATTTGGCCAAAACAGAGAAAACAAAATCCTTCAGATGTCATTTAGTGTCTTGTAGAATAAACAAATGACTGCATTTTGTTTTCATTTCAACTACTTGCTCTGGGATGAGCCACAACAAGTGGCTATATACAGAGAGACCGAGAAAGAAAGCTTTTATTTCTTATTCCTTGAATCTAAATTTATTATTCTACTTAAATTGAATGAGAGATATCTAATTAAGCATTGCAGAGCATTTACAGAATTCAAAAATCTATTCATGTGTTTGAACAAAAGCATCGATTTTTCCTGGAAAGTATGATGCTTTTGTGCATATTATATCAAATCCAAATCTTATTTTCCAAGAAAGGAAATAGACTACTTTGTCTATTAAAAATTATATGAAATCTATATTTTTAAAGTGTAGCCTCTGGTAGATAGGAAATTCTGTATAAGTAGGACAATATTTCATTATTTATTGATTCACGTCTACCCAAAAAGAGAGCACATTATTTTATTTTTAAATGGATGGTATTGGTAAAATGTGGTTATTTTAATATGCTAATGCCAACATAAAACATTTTTTCATCAATTTTCAGATCAGTTTACAACACTGAGGGAGAAAATATTTTTCAGTATTACACTATATTCACTTTTCAACATTATAGTAAACTTACTTTGCAAGTTCATTAAGTAACTCACTTTAATACACTGCTTGTTAGTGTTGTCTGAGAACCCGATGGCATTAAAAGGTACACTTAGCAAAATGTAATATTACCTTCTTGAAAAATAATACAAATCAGGTATATATAAATGCCTGACTAAAGAAAACAACAACATATACTTGTAAAATCAAAATGATGGTTTCATATTAACTCAAATTTCTACCAGTAGACCCCCAAGCAAAAATGATCACTACCACTTCTAAAAAACAATGCTTTAATTGTCAAGTGAAATCACAGGGATCTCATAAAGATGTGCAAATCAAAGATAGAATAGCTCGAGCGCGCCTGGAAGTGGCTAAGCTCCCAAGCAAATCATCCCTATTAGTTCCTATTCATGATTTCAATTATGCTTTTTTATCTGTTCGTAACATGCAGCATTTTCTTACCCTCACATTTCTAGGCATTTTAGCTTCTGCTGACATAAATGCATTCCTCAAATAGAATGTTACAGCAATCTTCCGCTAGATATTTAAGCCCATTTGTGCGTTTATTTTTTAAGATGCTTTTTTGAAACTTCTAACTGTGAGAGGTCTGGGAAGGTAGTGTGAGAATGAATGAGAACTTGTTTTCTAAAGCGACACCGTAGACACTTGATCTACCGTTAAAAAAAAAAAAACACCACAGCCTCCTACCTTGAAAACAAACATCTCACGGCGAAGAATAGCTAGAGTGTTAAAGTTCCCGTCGCAGATGTTGGGTTTGGCTCCGGGATAGGAAGGTCTGCCAGTGGGAGGCCGAGGAGGCTTAGGCCTGTCATTCTTGCGTGGGTCGGCCGGAGGAACAGAGCGGTGTGGGGGCACTGTCGGGAGAGGTCTTGTCGGTGGAGGAATCTTGTCAGGTGGACCTTTGAAAATATGAGGAAAGCACTTGCCTCACTTAACACCGGAATAGTGCTGGACAGTCTATTGCCGAGGACAATTACTCATGAGGGGAGGGCACAGACTAAGTGAGCTAAGAAGTCTTTAAGATTGTATGTTTTCTGAAAAAACAAACCATCATACCCAACAAACCACTGCCGAGTCTCTCAGAAAGTCCTTATCATGCTAAGTTCTGAATCCAAGTCACTGAACTTTCTTTGTTAATTTTTAATGATATTTTTATAGCTTCGCCAGAGTCGTTATTGGAAAAGCTGCTTTCAAATCTTTTTTGGAAGTAGGTGGTATATAAATAATACATAAATGAAGATGAATACTGGAACCATGCATGTAAGCTCCACCAAAGTTAATCCTAGATTTGACAGACAATGATTCTATGCAAATAGTTCTAAAAGATAAACATGAACGAAGCAAAGTTTATGCTACCCTGTGTCTCCAACTGTATTTATAACCTTTTCCTGACTTTCATTATTTTCTTCTAATGACATGTTTTGACAAATTGCTAGGTGAGAGTTTCATTTGAATACTGAATCTAAAACACCTATTGATTAAAACGCCACTAGTAAAATATTAATGTGGAGAAGTATTTCTAAAAAGAGGTTTCTAAATTAAGCCAAGGTTTACACATATAATTTGGTGCAGATGTAAAGCATCATTCCTCAAGGGATTTATGTTTTCAAAAAGAAATACAGAGCTGTTCGCACTTAGTATTTAGATATGGAAAGAATATTCTTTTGCAGACCTTCAGTCTAGACTACTAATTCATGAGGTCATGAGAAAGAGCCTTCCTTAACCTCAGTTAACCACTTAAGAGGAATTTCTGATGGCACAAATTCGGCATAGGCTAGCACGTTTGACACATGTGCTACTTAGTCTGAGACATTTCCCTTTTCTCAGTATCCCAAAATAAAGAGCAGCACAAAAGCTAACTTTCCCCCCCCCACAATCCTATTTTAACCCTGAGAGAATGGTTACCACTGAGATATTGAAATTGAAAAACTGATGAATGCAAAACAAATTAGTGAACTTAAACTATGCTATTTAAAAATGCAAATGACACCTTCTGGATACTGGATATTACCATACAGATAACACATATTTGCCTTTGTATTGTAAAATGAAATTATCACTTCACTAATTTAGTAAAGCATACTCTCTACATGTAAATTATAAATGTCAAGTTCTTAACAATTATGTGTGAAGTAAATGTCTTTATAAAGGTCAATGGTTCTGTTGAGGGACTTAGGATTACAGTAAATATGTAGAATAGTCTTTTTCCCTTCTGTCTTAATTTGTATTCACTGACTGAACCCCATAAATAAAAATGATCTTAGTATATTAGAAATTTATTTTGAATTATGTGTAAGTAAACTTCGCCATTTGTTAACTTCCACTCTCATGTTTGTTAACTTTCACTTAGTCAATAATTACATACTTTGAGGTCATTTTATTATAGCCATTACACAAGAATATTTTTTGCAACCCCAAAAGTGATTTATCTAGTAACTGCCTAACATCAAGTATCATAAACTGAGGGTCAGTCTGTCAGTTTTAACCAAAATCTCAGTATCTTACAAGAAAATCTTGTATTTCTCTTTGTTTTTATTGGCTATATTCATTTATTACATTTTTAACCTGAATTTTAAATACTAAAGTTTATCACACCTTTGCTGTAATTGCAGGTTTCAATTAAACTCAATAAGAAAAATTTATCAGTGTCTAAATTTACTGTAATCTGTATAATAAGGTATCTGGACTGTTGCCAACAAAACTTGATTGATATAAGACTTCTGCCAGTAGGCCAGACAATTTTTTTCTTATTTCGGTATTTATCTCTCTCATATACTTAGAGCATCCATCTCAAAGAAGAAAACACAGCAGGAATTCTGGACTTCACTGTAGGGTTAACCAAACAGAAACAGTGGTAACCTACCATAAATTTTCTGGATGCCTTGCAAATCGTCATTAGGCAGTTTGAAGTTGTCAGTTTCCATGTACTGGTAAAATGGGGCCATGATGGCAGTGGGGTCATTGGAATGCTCCAATCCCAGAGCATGTCCCAGTTCGTGAACTGCTACAAGAAATAAGTCATTTCCTGTGAAAATGAGAAGAAAAGATGCTATTATAACTAATATCCAAGTACAGAACTGGAAAGGACAATTTGGTGTTATCAAAATTTCACCCAAGAAAAATAGGAAGAACTCTTTATTTCAACTATCAGTATGATTGTATCATTGGATTTTCTACTGGCAAAATCCAATACTCTATTTTTGAAAAGGTGGGGGATTGGAGGTAATGTTAATATAGTCACAGAAATTTGGAAACTGAATGGAAAGAACAAAGACTAAAAGTTGAAGAAAGAGCAGCAGCATCAGAAATTGCTACTACTATTGTTGAAAAATCCTTCCTATTGGAAAACATGTAATATACTTTTAAATATCTTTACATTGCACATAATGCTAAGAAGAAGTCAGTAAAAAATACAGGGCAGATACAATCCCTACTTTTACACAGGTGAGTAAATTAAGGTATAGAGGTGACAAGTCTTGTCAAGAACAGCAAATCTTTGCATTTACAGAGGTGTGACTAGAACTTAAGTTTATTTTAACTCCTAGATGAAGGCTTTTCTTTATATTAGCCTAGAATATAGGAATACAGAGTGTAAAATAAAAGTCATAGGCTAGCAGTCATTATAACTAGGATTCTAGTCCCAGCTTTGTGAATACAAATACTAATCAACTCACATGCAATCTGAACAAAATATACTTTATTTAGAGTGGCTGTTTCTCACAGAAAAAAAAAAAAAGTCTCTCCCAGCTGTGGTAAAGTTGCACAGTGAAGTCTATTTAGTGCAGACTCTCAGAGAAACTTTGTGCGGCCACAGCCCTGCTGATGCCCCTACATGTTGCACCCTTCCGGATCATCAGAATTAAGCTCATGAGCAAAAGAGCCAGTCCGGCATGTATATTTGTTAATTCTAAAACTTTAGTTAAACTGTGTGAGCATCCAACAGTTGGGACTATTATACTTCTAAGGGTCATGTTCCTAAGTGGAAAGTTTATGATTGAATATAAAATGTAAAGTTTTGCACTGACGAATTGCAAATGATTTCAATGAACTTCTTGAGTGTCATTTTTAGGAAAGCTTTCTTCCAAACATTTTTATAATGCACTGTGATAATTCCCTTCAGAGGTTTTTTGTTTCGTTTTGTTTTTGTTTTTTGTTTTTTTTTTCACAAAAGCAGAGTACATAACAAACATTTTTTTCCTACTCTGGAGTAGTTTTTCATAGAAAAATGGATGAAACCATGGGGCTGATTCATCAAATGGTCTTCCATACTGAAATGAGCCATTCAAAACACTTCAGGGGCCTACATGACTCTCAAAGAATAACTGATTAAATACTGGTGTGAAACAAATTGGAAGGGTTTAAAAAGAAATAGAAATTAACATTTCCAATCTCAGAGAGCTTATTTTCTCTTCTTATAAAATTACTTAAATGTGCAAATCAAGATACAAAAAGAAAGATAATATAATATGTATTAGGCTTAATTAAAAAATATTAACTAGATTTCTTAAAAGTTTACGAACTTTGCCCTGGACATTTTGAACATTTTACCTGCATTTTCTCATTTAATTCTTACAATTATCCTTTGAGTCAGTTACTATTATTATGTCCATTTTTAAAATGAGAAGACAAGACTTGGAGATCATTAAATGCAATTTGCAAATTCAGGTAGCAAGGTGCAGATGAAATTCAAACTTCTCTCAGTCTGATTAGAGATCATCCTTTGAATTAAAACAGTAAATCACACAGCTATAAAAGTATTAATGTGCCCAACAGATTAGACAATGTAGCCATGTGAAAACAATCTCATTCATTAAATCATCCATCCATTCCACTACTTTTACTTCATGCCGACTATGAGTTAGGCATTGATGTAGGCTTTGGCAATACAGTAGTGAACAAAACATATGAAAAATCCCTGCCCTTATAGCATTTACATTTTAATGGGTACTGGAAAGAATCAAGATAGAAAAGTAAAATATACAGAATGTTACATAGTGATAAATGATAAGGAGAAATAGTAAAGCAGAGAAAAGATGAAGTCAGAGACGAAAACATGTATGGAATTTTAAATAACAGTAATGGTTTGGGCTTCTAGGTGGACTGTGGTGGGGATAATTTTAAGTTTTTGCATAGAGGAGAGACACAATTTCAAACAGGACCACTCTGGTGATTGCTCTCGATAATCAAGTACAGTGGATAAGGGAATCAGCATGATTCAATCTCTGAAGTTAATGCAATAATTCAGGCAAAAATGCTGGTCACCTGGACCAAAGTGGAAATACTGGAGGTAGACAGAAGCATGACATTCTTGATATATTTTTAAAGGAGAATTACAGGGTTTCTTAAAGGACAAGATGCAAGGTGTGAGCAAAGAAAAACATCGAAGACAGCACCACGTTTTCTGGCCCTACACCTAGAAGAATGAAGTTGCCATTCACTGAGATGGAGAAAACCGTAGGACAAAAGAATTTTTGTTGCTTTTTATGTTGGTGGGGGTGAGAGTTGGTAGCTAAACCAGGAGTTCCTTTTTTTGAGTGTTAAGTTCTGAATGCTTTAATTTGCTTAGTGAAACAGGAAGATTCATCAACTGAGAGAATAACAGAAAGGAAAAAGAAGAATGGGTGAAATATTTGAATACATAAGTTGTAAGGACAGGACTAGGGAAATATCGGCTAATTGTCAGGCAGCATTCATGATCATGAATTTAAAGTAAGATGGGCTTCATTATGCGCTATGTCTTCCTTCTTCAGCCTTATTTGGTGGTGTGTTTGCAGATATCAAAATGGCAGTATTGATTTCACCAGACTTTTGGTGCCTCTAGGTAACTGAAAAGCAGAGGGAAAGAAGAAGGAGCTGTAGGTGTATGTAAGACAGTGATTTTTGACTTCACCATGGTATTTGTGTCATGTAAGGAAGGCTAAAGCAGAGATCCTATAGGAGGCTAAAGCAGAGAGGATGAGGAAGGACTGTGACAAGATAAGGTAATAAGATCAATTTAAGATTAACTCTTAAATTCTGAAGTGGTCAAAAGTTTTTTTGTTTTTGTTTGTTTTTGTGTTTTTTAGTCATGATATTAGCATGAGTGAGTTAGAAAAATATTCAGTGATAGTCATAGTAGATATTTGAAATTGAGATTTGTAAGAGCAATGTCAAGGATATACCCATGGAAGTGAGTCCCTGAGTTGGGATGGAATATGAAACTGGAGAGGATATTCAATATCTAAGAGCCCAGAACATTGGCAAAATGATCTATATCAACACTGAGATCACTGAGAATTAAAACAAGGATAGTGTTGAGAGTAGGATTGAACCAGGAGATAAAATCGTCAAAGAATACGGAAAATGACTTGAGAATTAGTAGATGATTATAACAAGGAGAGACAGTGGATGGAACAGTTTGACAAAATCACAGTCAAAATTTGAAGTTTTTCTGGAGGAGGAAAGAAGAATAATCTTGAAGTAGCATTAAAAAGAAATAAGGCAGGGCATATACCATGACTCTAGTTCTTGCAGTAGAAGGAAAATGAAAGAGAAAACAGAAGGAATGTCAGGGAAAGAGTATAATCAATGGAGAGACCAGTGTTAGTGACAAAAAGGAACCTAAAAGGAATATATTCAAAATAAGTTGATTATTGAGGGGATTTTGCTAATGATTGACTTGAAATTTCTCTAAAGTAAACAGATTCAGAAGATGAGAAGGGAAGGAAATGTAGGGAGAGAGAGCAATGGAGAAGTCCTATGGGAATTAGAGTCCGAGAGGAAAGTGGTGTCTTCTCCTGTGCTTCCTATGGTGATAAATAGGAATGGAGGTAAGGGTCCTAATCAAATTAGACCTCAGATTTCAATATATCAACTATAAGAGATTATTATTACTTGAATATGTTTAAAGGAATTTAAGAACATGACTTAATAGAAGACAGGAAATGAAATTAGAGGGGATACAGGCGAAAAAATGTACAGTGGTTACAAGGACAACTTCCTATAATTGTCTTTGCTTCAATTTTTGTTGCTTTTCTACTGCCTACAAGATAATTTCACATTCCTCATCAAGATAACCAAGATCCTTCATACGTAAGTCCTTGTCCTTGCTTTCCAACATTATCTCCCCTCTCCTTTATTTTCCTCTTTCTAGTCATAGAAGAATGTGCTTGTTCTGTCCTTAAGATCTCTCTGCATTGACTGTCTTCTTTCTGGATTCCCCCTCTCCACCCCCGCACCCACACTGGAAGCACATCAAGCAGACTTGATGTGACTGCTCAAATGTTACCTTCTCTATGAAGTCATTTCCCCAAGGGGTGCTGTTCCCGCAGGCTCTCTGCTTTAGCCTCCCACAGACCCTTGTGCATCCCCGTATCATAGCATTGCATTGTATTGTCAACATCTTTTGGTAAATCTTCCCAGTATATTTTGAATTCTTTAAATACTGAAATTGTGCATCATTTTTGTTGTGTCTCCAGTTCAAAGACATTGCCTGGCACATAGTAGATGACTAATCTTTAAATAAGTTGAATGAATGGATCAGTTTCCAGGGACTGGAGGACTAATTTGAATTTGGGTAGTAAAGAATAGAATGCTATTTTCACCTAAATGTGGCTCAGAACTTTTTTCTTTATTTTCCCTAGCTTTTTTTCAGTATAACTGAAAAATAAAATTCTAAGATATTTAAAGTATACATCATGGTGATTTGATATGTGTACACATTTTGAAAGGATTCCTCCCCATTGAGTCAATTAACATATATATCACCTCACAGATTTAACTTTCTTTTTTTCTTTCTAGTTGGGAACATTTAACTTCTCTTTTATCAAACTTTAATCCTCCAAGAATGTTATCAACTATAACCACTGTGTTATACATTAGATCCTCAGACCTTACTCATCTTATGACTGAAAGTTTATACCATTTTACCTACCTCTCCCTGCCCCCCCCCAAATCTGTTTTGTGACAATCATGCCAAGAATTAGAATGGAAAGATAATGAGATGAGAGAAGAGAAGACTGAGGAGGCCTCTATTCTTATATGGGTCAGACAATGGAATTGAAGTACCCAACACTGTCAGCCACTCATTGCCGAATAAATGTCAGCAAACACTGTGTTCACAGTTAATGAAAAGAGGACATGGTCTAGAGGAAGTTGCTAGGGAATGTAGAACAGGCTTGATTTTATTAACTATTACGGAGGAGGAATTAAAGTGACTGGAGGGAGTTAGGAGTGTGAGGAGATGGTAAAAAAGTCAGGCAGTAGAAAATCAAAAGACACAGAAATTCAGGCTTCCTGAAAACAGGAAACAGTTCTTTAAGGATGCCACTTTGAGTGAAAACCAATGAAACGTGGCTATTGGGGACCATCTAGTCCCCATGGTCTAGTCACAAGCAGAGCTAAAAAACAGAAGGAAGGAAGGAGTCATTTATGAAGAGATGTGAAAATTATGAGAGTCTTTGCAAGTATGTAAAACAAGAAGACTTCCAAGGATTGTGTGTCAGAGGGTAACCTCAGGGGAGAGCGGGTGGGGAAGGAAAAGAGCTGCAGGCATTTTTAGATGCCACACATCTAACACCAACTTGAAGTGAACACCTTTGTGAGTTTGAATCAGAGACATCATTGTTAAGATACACACCTGATGTTAATGAGCCTTGTCAACCGCAAATGACATGGAAAGTGGTCGAAGAACAGGTGTATATTTCACCTCTGGCCACACCCACACCCAGAAAATATGGGTAAAGTTTGGCTGGAATGTATTATCAGTGGGCAAAAAATGAAAGAAATTTTTCACCAGGAACAGTCCTAATGACAAAACAAAGATCTAGCAAGCAGCCAAAGGACCAACAAAAACCAAGGCAGTTGAACCAAGAACAGGAGTTGGCACTTTGGTTTACCAGGAAAGCTACCGTGAAAACCCAGCTCAGCAAGATAGTGCTGATTCAGAGAATACCTTTAGACACTCTTGGCCTTCTTGTGGCAAAACAGATACAATTTCTTAGTCAAAAAGTCCCAATGTAGCCTTACAGGGATTATATTTTATTTTTATTCTTCAAAAGGAAAAAAAATCCAACATTTATAATATTCCTCCTTGTATATCACATCCCCTTCCCCTGAAGAAAGTACCCTGAAACTTGTTCCTGAATAAATATGTAGGAATTCATCCTCTTACTCTCTGGCAGATAAATATTGCTTTTAGTCATGCATCAAGCCTGCTAACTTTGTTGAATTACTAAAAGAACTTCAAACCTCTCACAGGAAAATAGTCTTTTAGTCATAACTTCTTTCTTTTTTCTTTCCTTAATGAGATAAATAGAAAAAACCAAAAAGGAAAACAAAGTAGTAACAACAGCAGAAGTTATTTCATTTCGTGTATCTGCTCTCTTCAGATCAATCAAATTTTTCCTAAGACCATTTCCAAGGGTGGAGTCATTCCTTGTCTAAGGAAGAAGAAAATTAATAGTATCAGGATGTGAACCTATGACCTGTTCAGTACGCCATAGCGCTTTTAATCAGAAAAACTGGCCAAGAGCTCCAAGTAATTACCATTCTTCAGATGATTGGCAATAATATAATTAAACCTTACTTGCAGCTTCACAATAGTTTAAAAGGGTAAGTTGTTAAATAAAGTACCACCCTGTGATTTGAATTCCACTAGGAACAAAAGTTGTTGGTATATGATGAGGTTTAGACAATTAAAATGCACCAGACCTCTTTCCTAATGATGAAAATAATAACTGCTTCTATAACTTATCATTAATCCACATTATTTGAGATTCTTAATTGTAATATGCCTTGATCTTATCACCATGCAGGCAACAAAGGATAAATCAGAATCCTGATTCTCAATACAGAAATAGTACTTGCTCCTTTTGTAAGATTTTGAGTTTTGAGTTTGTTGCTTTCAATTGTATCTCTAATCTTCTTTCCTTTGTATACTCCAATACAATTTCAGAACACTGAACTCTATATTATGAAAGATAATGCATTATTTATAATTTCCTTGTCATAATTATGTCTTTATATTTTATTCCAAGCTGCTTCATCCCTCCAAGAATTTTCATATGCTATTCCCTCTGCTGACAACATATTCTGAAAGTTAAAAATGACTATAGAATATTTCATACATAAAAAGCAGTTATAAATATTTCTAACATTTATAATCCCACTGACCTGAGCAAACACTAGAATATCACCAGCACCACTGACTCTCTTTCTGGTTTCTCTTTTAGCTCATACCTTTTGGCTGTCCCACTCCCTCTGTGGTTAATCACTAACCTGAGTTTTTCATTTCTCATTTCCTTGCTTCTATTTTGATATTTTTACCAAATATGTATGTTTAAATAACTTACAGCTTTATAAAGATGGCATGGTTCTCCAAGCTGTCTTTTGAAACTCAGCATTTTTTGTTTCTTTCATCTTCTTGCATGTCTCTTAGTGAGTCTTGCAAAATCCCACTTATCCTTTAAAACAAAACTCAAAATGACCTCCTCTGTGAAGCCTTCTCCAGCTCCCCAGGTAAATTTGATTCCTCTGTTTCTGTGTATCCTTGGTCTTTTACAAACAGAACTGGATCATAACACATACCAGATTGTCTGGACAGCTTCTGATGCATAGAAGCTCTTAATATTTACTTGTGAGTTAAATGACTGACAGAACAAATTTAAGCAGATCCATAATTTTAAATATTTAAACATTTAAACCTAAAATATTTAAATCCATGTATAGAAGTAACATTCAGAAATCATCAAATTTTTGATTAGTATAAATTTCCCCAGGGCCTGATAAATAGATAAGATGGACCATCTTAAACCTCAGTCCTCCCACATTTTCCGTACAGCATGTTTTGCCAGTTGAGAAGCTAAAGGGATATATGTAGTCAGTATCTAAGAAGGCCCCATAATACCCACCTCCTGGGATTCACTCCCACTCTGTGTCAGCTCGCTGTAGCAGAATCTGGGAGACCTGATGGTATTTGACTACTAGTGGTAGGTCGTAAAATACATCATGATTTTCACCTTGCTGTTATCTCTCTCTCTCTCTCTCCCTCACTCTCATTTTCTTATTACTCTGGAAAAGCCAGCTGCCATGTTGTGTAAACAGCCCTATGGAGAAGAACTGAGGCCTCTGTTGACAGTCATGGGAGTGAGCTGGGAAGTAGATTCTCCAGTCCACCCAGATAACTGCAGCCCCACCCAATTATTTCACTGCACATTGATGACATACCTTGGACCAAAATCACCCAGCTAAGCTGCTCTTGGATTCCTGACACTCAGAACTGTGTGAGATAATAAAAGTTTGTTGTTTGAAGTTGCTAAGTTTTGGGGTGATTTTTTAGGCAGCAGTAGATAATAGATAATACAGGATGGTTTAGCATGCTAACTCTTCTCCATCTGATTAGGATTCGGAGATAGGGAAGAAAAACTGAAAAAAAAAAAAGAATTGAGTAGAGAAGGAAGCTACTTTGATGCATTTGAGTACTTCTACAATAATCCTGTGATGAACACGGGCATTAAATATTGTTCAGTTCACCTATACCTCTGCTAAAACCAAAAGGTTTGGCAGTAACGCTAAGTCTGAGAGAAAGTCAATGACTGAAAATTTCCAGAGATGTAAATATCAGCATTTCCCTACCTCAGATATCCTCCCTCCCTCCCTCCCTCCTTCCCTCCCTTCCTCCCTCCCTTCTGTCTTTCTTATCTTTCTAAGATTTTATTGATTTGAGAGAGAGAGAGAGAGAGAGTGTGACAGAGCACAAGCCTGGGTAGGGGGGTGGTGGGGGAGGGAGAGGCAGAGGGAGAAGCAGACCCCCTGCTGAGTAGGGAGCTCAATGCGGGGCTCAATCACAGGACCCTGAGATCATGACCTGAGCTGAAGGCAGATGCTCAACCCCTCAACTGACTGAGCCACTCTGGCGCCCCTTAGATGTTCTTCAAATGTGTAAAGCCTGATACCTTGGTTGCACCTATACTAACTACTACTTTCTTTGCACATCACTGAAGAGAGGGCCACTCCCTTGGTGGCCAGCAAAACCTGTGCTCCTTGCCAGACAGCCAAAAAACTCTGATATGGAAAAAGAACAAGAATGAAACAGTATTTATTGAGCATCTATTATGAACCAGAATTATGTCACTGAACTTGTCATTGAAACTTCATGACCTGTACTTGCTTACTGTCCTTTTCTAATAACGCTCTCGGAGGCTGTGGAACTTGCTCAGCCAGGCAGCCCATAAGGGGAGAGCTGGGCTGTATTCTACATCCTGGCTCCCAGCTCCAGACAAGAGTGAGGTCACACCTGTCCCCTGCAAGATAGAAGCTGACAGAACCTGACTGGGGGCCAATTTTCTCATATCTCTTTCTACTACTTTTACTCTTCCATCACCAGTTCCTCAAAGGCTCAGTGCCCTTCTCTTGACTTTCCCCTGCCCACTGTTCCTGTCCTCAATACTTCCCCTAGACTTGGCTGTTCTCCAAGGGCCTCAAACTTCAGAATGGTCCCCTGGCTCCTCCTCTCACTGCTTTCTCCCAATCGAGTCAGACATGGTTTGACTAGGAAAAAAGTTTATTACTGCAGTCATTTATTAGTTGCTCATCATACATGGGCAAATATAATGCAATGAAGTTACAGTTACAAATGGCACTTATGTGTGTCAGATCGATTTTATTGAATTTTATTTAATGACAAATCTCATTTACTCTCACATACGCTCTGTTTTGTTGTACACAGTACCATTAACGATGCCCTAAGAATAAAAGAACTAAGGAAACAAAATGTTTTTATAGAGTGTTCTAAAAGCAGCAGCAAGAAATATCAGATGTACTTTACATTTGTTACCTTATCTATGTCTCACCATAGTAGCAAAGCTTTCTTATTATCACCGTTTTACAGATTAGGAAATGAAGACTTCCACAGACTGTGTGATGGCCAGAGTGACCCAGTAAGTGGCAGGAATTGATTTAAGCCCTCCAGACAGTCTTGGCCCACAACCCAAAACTGAGTGTGCTGAGGAAATGGATTTCTCTTTTCCTCCACCCTACACATCTCCTTAAGGCTTCAGACTGGGCCTCAGAGGGCAGCTGCTATGTAAGACTTCTTTCCAGGAGTCCGAAGCAATAGTTACTATTTCTTTTCTTCATTGAAGTAATGCTAAATTTAATATTTTAAAATGTATTTCATAAAATAAAAATAAAATAAAATAAAATGTGTGTCCTCAGTACAACCCTGGCTATTCAAAAAGTTTCAATCATTTTCAATCTATTTATTTAGTCAAGTCTAAAAGCCTCAAAGTAAAGAAAATATTTTCAAAAGAGAAGGAAATAGTACTATTGTTACATGGACTTTCATTTTTAAAATCTTATTTCAAAACATTTCTTTAGCAATTCAGGAGGGTTTGCTGGGAATGTTAAGGAGTTGCCTGTTTGGATGTGGTTAGGTTTAAAGCACGCCACTAGTGCACACTAAGACGGCAGAATTAAAACCAGGCACTTAAATATAAGGGAAACGAATGGCCATCTAATAGGCCTTCCAAAAATCAGTAAAGGTATTTTCAAAGATAGACTACTACCAAATATTTACAGTTTTTAATTTAATAAGCACTTTAGAATTAATCGATATAATTAAAATAACTCAGGTCTATACTAGCCAGGTAAAGTGGACATCCCAGGAAGATGTTTGAATTATCAAAGCCAAAGTACATGTTTTATTCCTTCAGGCTGTAATTTGGATATGAAATCTGTGATTTGGTGAATTAGACACGTCTTTATTAAATTCGGAAAAATCTTGCTAAAAAAAAAAATCAAGAGTGGATGTGGCTAATTGCACCATGATATTAACAAGAATTTTTCCCCCCTCTCCTGTTGAGCCTAGTTAGGAGTCTAAGAACATTTTCAGTTATGTCCTCTGTAATTTATTCATGTGTGGTTTATCTGTGCTATACTTTTCCCCTGGGCGGCTCAATGTGAACGTCAGAAGGATTCTGGAGCCCTACTTCCCTCTCTCTGTGCTAGTGCAAAAGAGATCAATTTTAGTGACTGTTTAAACAAAAGCAGTCATATAATAAATTGCAGTGCCACTTTTCAGCAGCTGATTTGAATCATATGCCCTTTTACTGTATGTGAATGGTAAGTACTGTTTACCCAGTCATCATTCTCAGTATGCCTGGTACAGCAATCCTGGTATTATATGCTATAATCTCCAGACCAGCAGCCACTATGTGACACATATTCTTTAAAAAATTACTAATTACCTGCTGTGTGCAAGGAACTATTGATAGAATTACCAAACTATTGATAAACAATTCATCCTAACATGTAATTGGATTTTTCTACTGTGAGGCAGACAATATGAAGTACCAAGGTCTCTAAAGATAAATTACCCAAATCCTTTGTTCTTAATTAAGAAACTGAGAGTTTAGTTCAGTGATTCTGAGTTCCTTTGGGTTCACAAGCTCCTCAGAGAATCTAAGTATGCAAATTCTCCCAAGAAAAATGAATGTATTTGTACATTATTGCATGTGGTTTTTAAGTTAGTTTTGTTCCACTTACATCCTTTAAGGCAAACCAGATTGAAAATTCTAACTCAGCTACTGTGTGTATAAAATTTAATACATTACTAACCTCCCTGTGATCAGGTTTCTTTATTTGTAAAGTTGGTCTAACATCACCTACTTGTAGGGTTGTTGGTGGGTTAAATACCATCACATATATATAAAATACTTTGCACAATACCTACAACAGAGTTTAGTGCTTAGAGAGTGGTAGTGAGAAACTACTACTATACTATGGCTACTATTACTACTCCTATTTCTATAATCAATAGACTTTACAGACTTCTGAGTTAGAGACTAATTCTTCATTTTACATTGGCTTATTCAGTCAGAAACCTATTAAGTATCAAAACAGGAATTTAAAAATATCAGTTCTGACTTCACTGAAGTCCATACACCAACTGGTTAAACATGGTCTTGATACAAACATATGTGAGTGACAAGGTTGGAAAATATGTTAAGATCCAATTCTGGGGAGTTTTAGATGCTAGCTTTAAGAGTTTGATCATTATCAAGGAGGCAATAGAGTACTATGAAAGTTAATATCAAGACGATATTGCTTAGGGTAATCTGGCATCAGTCTGCAGGTATAATTGGAGTGGGATGTGGCTGAAAGCTAAGACAGCAGGCAGAAGACTCCTTCAATAGTCAAAATTATTAGGTGATGAAAACCTAAACATAGACACCGATAAAAGGAATAGAAAACAGGAGTCCCTGAAACAGGAAAAGAAAATACTTGGGTGCTAGAATGATTGCAGTTAATTCTTTGAGTTATGCTATTTCCTATTATGAAGTTAGAGTTCATCATAACCCCTTGAGCATCAAAATCCATGTAAAAATTACCTCATATTTTACTATCATTATTGTAAAGGAGAGCAAAGTTGAACCTAGATTCTGATTTTCATTTTCAAAGTACACTAAATGGTTATGATCTTAAAAGCTGTCCATTTAAGACCTTAGAGAGATATTTCACTATATAACTTATATAAATATGTCCATATAAGACCTTTGTATAAATATAAATGTTCATATATGTAATTGTTTTCATGTAGCATCTGAAATTGGATTTTTGCCATAAGTTTTGTACTGGATGAAGAATAATTAGCAAAAAATGGTAAAAAAATAAAAGGTTTCATGCACTTGCTTGTAGCAGCATATCTAGACTGCAATTCCCATATGCACTTGGCTTCAAACATTTCTTTACTGACATGAGTTTATCCTATGACAGAGGTACTTGAAAGGCTTACTGTAACACCATTGCTATACAGAGGAGATAATACACAAGGGCTGGTTCACAATAATGAGATAGGTTAGCTCTTTTTGAGTAAGAGCTTTGGGCTTACTATGATGCAAAGAGGCAGAATTGGAAGGAAGGGCTCTAAATAGCATACACAGCTGCAAACTGCAAACTCAAGGTCAGTCTTTCTGTGCATGCAGTGAGAGATGCCTGTTTCCCATCAGCCTATCCATCAAAACCTTCATAAAGCTGGAATCCAATAAATCCTTACATATGAGAAGAACAATTTGCAAAATAATTAATACCCACTTGCTTTTTCAGACTAAAGGTTTGGGCACCAAAACCTTCTGTTTTTTGTGGGTTTTTTTTTTATTTTTATTTTTTTCCTTGGAGAACCTCCTCCTTACACTTACTAAAGCCAATCATGAGTCTATGTCTCCTGCAAAATGTTGGGGAAGGTTTTTTTTTTGTTTGTTTCTTTTTTTGTTTGTTTGTTTGTTTTTAGGATGGGCAAGGAAGAAGCCTAAGGGAGTTGGCATAGGGGTGGGGCTCATTTGGGCATCTGGATAGACGGCATAGTTACCCTGTTCATTTCCATTTCCTGAAGGAAAACAAAAATTAAAGAACAGGTTAAAATTATCAGCTCCTGAGGTTTAGAATACAGTCCCTCACAGAAGCAGTGTACAAAGGGAATTAAGTAGTAAGAGGAATTAACAGGAAAGGAAGTGAAAGGGTGTTACAGAAAGATTTGAATAGACTGTGTATTGAGTGGGTGTGCATTGCCCTAAGAGTAAACCCATACAACATGTTTCTTTGCACCTGGATATGTTTACATGGGTAGAAGGGACTGAATTCAAGTACAACTGCTTGTTTTCTGAGAGATAGGAACAGAGTAAAGAATTACAGAATTTAAAATCTGGTGGGGGGGGAGAATAGAATTTTAGTTGTTTTCCAAATTTTGCTTTTTATAGTTCATTTCCACCTGATAATTCATTTTTCTGATATTACAGACCTAGTCATTTAGGTATGGATAATCTTCTTGTTTCAGGGGGAAAAAAGCAAAAGCAAATATAGATAAAAACAACCCTCTATACCCAAATATTTGCTTAGAGATTTATTGACAGATTATGAACAAATGTGGTTTTATAAAATATTTATATATAAATCAAACAACAGCAAGTACAGTAAAGAAGCCATAATAACTTAATGACTCATTCAGAACTCCTGATGTTTTCTCTTCTTTCCCTAAATGCATTTCCCCAGAAGAACCTGTTTCTGCTCAGCAAGATGATTTTTTAAACATTAATTTTTAAAAGAAACCCTTTCATTTTTTGCTTTTTTCTAAAGCAGTCTTCCTTTTTTTACTCTTCCCAGCCTTTCTTTTTTCATAGAATAATGAATAGTGAAAACAGACCAAAATGTGCAAAATGTAAAACTAATTATAAGCTTAACACCTTAACATCATCAGGTATTCATATAGCAGGCTTCCTATTTTCTATATATATTATACACATAATATTATATATATTGCATATGTAAAATATGAATTCCTATATAAAAATATATATGAAATATAAAATATATGAAACATATGAATATATCTATAACTACTTATAGTTATTGATGCCAATGAGAAAAGGTAAATGTGTTTGACTTTCTGCAATTCTCTTTTTAGAACAGTGATCTGAGCTCACATTTGTGTTCTGAGAGTGACAAAATAAATGTATAATTTTAATTGAGCAATAATTTATTCTTTAAGTATAAGAAATTATTAAAACAAAGAATCACAAATTTGATAATTATTTGTGCAATCAACAACAGTGAATGTTAAGTGAAAAGACTCATCAAAAGTATTTAAGTCAGGTAGTGGACTTAAAAATATTCCTCTATATGGCACATATGAATGCTGATGTCCACACAGCAAATTTTGAAGAAAAATATATCTGGATCTTTCAAAAGGATATAATGTCACCTAAGTGTCCTCCTATCTACTTATCTTTAAGTTTGCTTTTAGAGAGGTGAAACCAAAATAGAGAATGAAAATGAAAACAAAAATAAAAGGACATTTCTTTTTTTTTTACTAATAGAAATGCTTTTCCTCTGGCTGTGATTTATTCAACATATTCTGTAATTGTAAGTCTCATTTTAATTATTTCACCATAGATGTAGCAGAACAGCTTGCTTCATTTTATTTAGTAAACAAATATTTGAAAAGCCAGAGTTTTAGCTTAGAAATTGGGAGAATAGTCTGTTGGCAATGTGCTTATGAATTTCAAATGTTCTGAAGAATGTTTTTTTTCCCCTAGGATACATGACTTGGAAGGAAACCATAACCTAAATGTCTTGACGTGTGTGTGTGTGTGTGTGTGTGTGTGTGTGTGTGTGTGTGAGAGAGAGAGAGAGAGAGAGATTGTATGTATGTGTGTTACAAGTAAAGCAATGAACAAAGCATCTATGTTTCATGATTTTCACAAACTCTACAAAAATAAATTCATAAAACTTCAATGCAGTCTTGGGAATTTCTTCCAGCAGACAGGAAAACTTAAAAATGTATTAAAATGGACTTAAAAAAAAAGCTAGGCATGTAAATTCCAGATTTTGACATTTCTTTTCCTACTGACTATCTTTTAATTGCAAAATGCCTAATTAACTGGGAAGTAGTTTCCTCATTTACTAAAGGGGAATGAAAATCAACATCCATGGAATAGTCACTAGGGCCCAGAAAGTTAATCCTCACAGCACCCCTGGAGGTAGGTATAATAACCCCCAAATAATAGCAGAAGAAACAAAGGTTTGCAGTAAATAACTTAAAAGCTGGTGAGTGGCATAGGCAAGTTTGTACCCAGGTCTGTTTGAACCTAGAATCTCTTCCCTGTGCTGAATAGGACAGTCAATTAATTTATCTTCCCAATCCCACCACACACACAAACTTGTCTTAAATAAACATCACTGAAACAAATGTAAAAGACAAGGTAACTTTATGAAACAAATGAAAGAGAAGAGAAACAATGCTGACACCAAAAGAGTATCATTCCCTTCAATGTCTGCTCATGAACTCTCTTCATGAATTTTTATAACATACAATAAGAATTTATTGTCCACTGCATGCCCCACCAGTGACAGATGCCGTTCATAGGAGATACAGAAGTCCCTGAGGAACTGAACTACACTTTTTAGAGAGCACCAACCATGCTATGCCATATGAAGAGGTGCTAATAAAACACCCTTATCATCACATTACTCCATTGCTCAAAATATTAAAATTGTTTCTTGCTAATTACAATTCAATTAAGCCATTAAATACTACCTTCCATAATCTGGTTCAGCCTTTCCTATGCAACCCCTCCGCCACAGTTTGTCAATACATAGTTTAATTCTTAACATTCCTCCTTACTGTATTACTGTATTTTTACCTTTCTCACTTTTTTTCATGCTTTCCCCCCATATACAAATAGTATAAAGCATTAACTACTTTTCTCTCATTGTTTAAAATTTTAGTATCTGCTTCATTGTGATCAAACAACTTTGGACATTCAATCCTAAGAAATGAAAATTGAACTACCTATGAATGATTTCATTTATTCCATCACATCATTTATTGCTGCAAGGGATATGTCTTCTTCAGAAATAGAATTTCCCTTTGAAACTACCTTGCCTATTTTCATTACTCCCTCTGGCCTTGTTCTGCTCTGTTTCCTTAGTTATCCTAACAACAAAGTGATATTTACCAAAAAAGCTGTTTTTAGCGGTGGAGACACAGAAATTTTGTATATTCCACTAAAATTATTAATATGTCTTCTGTAAAAAAGTGGAAATTAATGAGCAATTTGCATGTATATTTTGTATGTATTTAGAAGTAAGTTTAATAATTGAAAAGCCTTGGAAAAAATCCTTAAAATATGATTTTTCAGTCATTCTTTGTAAATAATTTCAGTAATGAGAACATGGTTTTATTCATTGCTATACAACAAATGAGCAGTTCAAAACAAGTCATTAATTATCTCACAATTCCTGTGGGTCAGGAATTGCAGAGTGGTTTAACTGCCCAAGATTTTTCATGAGGCTGTAGGAAAGCTGTTGGCTGGGCTGTCAAATCTTGCCTGGAACAACTCTGCTTCAAAGCTGAATCAAGTGATTGTGGGCATGCCATGGCTCCTGCTAGCTGTTGCATAAAGACATGGTTCTCATCACATTTTCTTTTCGTATGTTGCCTAAGTGTCCCCATAATATGCTCTCTGGCTTCCTCTACTGTGACTGATGAGAGAGACAGAAGGCATACATAAGATAGAACCTGCAGTCATTTATAATCTAATCCTGGAAGTGATTTATCATCACTTCCTCCATATTCTACTCATTAGATATGAATCACATCCAGCTTTCATAGCTGGACAGAGGTAGGGGATTACACAAGGGTTTAATTGCCAAAAAGTAGATCATTGGCAGCCATCTTGGAGGATGGCTACTCCAACATCAATAATAATATGGATGCTACCATTTTCAGATATTGTATTTGGTGTCTCCAGTTGCTACAGTGACTAAGGATGGCAGGTTTTTCCATCTGCATTTTCCATATGAAGAAACTGGATAGCTAGGATTGTTAAATAAATAATAAGGAATATTGCTGGTAACTGGCAAATTTCAGGTCTGTTTGTCTTCAAAGTCAGCAATTCTCTCCCGTTTAACACTGTGCCTTTTTTATTTTCTACAGTAACAATGATAAATGATGTAAATTATGATGAATTTTATTTCACACACTGTTTTGGGAATTCGTGTTGCTAAAGAATAGGGGAATTAAGAATCCTATCAAATTATGCTGTTAACTTTAATAAACTGGTTCTAGGGGAAAATTACAACCTTCAAAATCCACTACTTTTCAATATAATTCTTAAATAGATATAGAGTAGATCCAACTTGCCAAATTCTGAAATGAAATGTTAATGCTCAGAACTGTTCTCCCAAGAAGCATGCAAAAATACAGGGGCTTCTTCATCTTTATCTGCACACTGGGAGTTTAACTGAGTCCTCCTCAGTCAATTTTCTACTCAACAGTCTGGAGAATCAGGGAATAAAAGATAAAAAGGAACTAGTGCTGGTTAAACTGAACTTTACTCGGTGAGTGATGATATTTGTTGATTTACGAAGAATATACTTTCCATTTAGTTCTGCCATGGTAGTCACAGTCTCCACATGTTATAATAACAAGCAATCTAGAGTCCTCTCTCTAAATCTTTGGCAAAGAGATTACGCAGATATATTTTCAGATTGGTGACTCTGAGGTTCAGTAGTCAAATTTTTGGACAAACAAAAGTAGAGCTGAGGATAATGACACATTTTCAATGTAACACTTGGAAACTGAATTAATAATGTCACAAATATTATTACAAAAGTTAGTATGAAAATCTCATTTTTTCTCTAATTACTATTGTTCCTATTATAACTATCAAATCATCGCCTAACATGTTAATTATGTTCACTTTTTGTCGTTTTGTATTCTGCTGACCTTCATCTTGTGATATCATCTTCAAGTCAACTATGTGAAAAATAAAAGGAAAGAAAGTGGATTGTAATTCATCACCAGCATGCAGATCATTAAGCATAGCTGTCTGTTATATAGAAAATGGAATGCAAAAACGAAGAAAAGTCAGAGCCGTTTTTAAGGATCAAAAGCTTTAATAAGCAAGACCCTACTGAATAAAAATGTAAAACACCTGTGGAAAAATGGACATTTAAGTATATAATTAAAATTATTTTATAACATATACTTTTTACTCAGCTAATTAGAAAATCCTAACAATATGTTACCAATTCTAACAAAAATACTAACCACATGCAATCACTTAAAAAACTCCAGAGTTTCCTTTGGGCCAATAAGCTATTAAAGACACACAGTTCCTAGATTACTAAAAGCATCTTTTGTTTTCACATTCACACAAATAAAGAGATTTGGGTTTTATTCCTTTATATTTGAATATTCAATATCTAGGAGAGTTAAATCATCTTTAAGGTACTCAGATTTCTCTAAATTATATAAGTAGAAAAGATATTCCTAAGAAACACTATTTTCACACAATGAAGTACTTGTGTTTTCCACACATTTCTTTTTTCTTTTTCTAAGCCAATTTTCTTTTCTTGATAAAGTGGGTCCACCTACACCGTAATTTGATAGCAGTCACCTATTTTATGGTCTTTAGGATTAAGCATTGTCAAAGATTTCTGAAAATCTAAATAATTTTAATCCACATATTTCTTCCATCTACTTTCTTACATACCTTCTCAACACATCCCAATTAATTAGTAGGTATGACCCCTTCTAGAGACAATACTGCTTTTCCTCTAGTAGCTTATTTAATACAAATATTCTTTGTATCTGCCCTTTATTATTTTCACCTTTATTCTTTCCTTCCGAATTGCCTGTTTATATATGTGATCTGCTAATCTATATTTCTGTCCCACCTTATAAAACATGTGAGTCTGCTGCCACTGACATATGTAGGCTTATTTGGATGACTTGTCCTAAAATATCATAAGATTGACAGCTATTTGATTTGTTATTCTCCAGTCTGTTCATTTCTGGAAAAATTACATGAATAGAACTTTCACCAATAAACTTTTCCATCAAAAAAAAAAAAAAGGAGATAACAATAACTCTTTCCTACTTCCATAATGAATCCGCTATCTCAAAATCATTCCGTTGATTCTTTATGCATTCTCTTCCTTTAAAATATTTGAAGGCTTAGTTATTGATCTTGTAGTCTCTTACAACTCCCTAATCAAAGTTTATTTCAGCTAGACCTAATTCCACTACATGCATTTATTCATTAAGCAAACACTTAGTGAGTATTGGATTAAGCACATAGACCTGATTCTCAATTAGCTTAGTCTGATAGGGAAGGCTGATAAATAAATAGAAAAATACTAACAGCTAAAATCACAGAGATATCAATTCATTCAAAAACCATATGCTTAGCATCTAAAGTGTTGCTAGCACAGTGGCTTCAAAGACCAATAAGATAAAGTCCCAGTCTCAGTCCAAGATTGTTAGATATATGTATTAACAAGTACAAGAACGTCTTACAAGTGTTGCAGGTGCTAAGATAAAAGTCTGTACAGACTAGTGAAGACTCAGATGAGAAATGAACAGTTCTATTATGATATTGTTGTGGGACTGAATCTCAGAGTTTAAAAACTGAAGGCAGGATGACCAGTTATGCTCTAATCAAAATGCATATATGAGAAACAATGAGAATCTGAACCAAGGCACAAGCAACATGGATGGCAAGGGTGATATGGCCTAACAGAGTTTAAAGAAAAGCACACATCAACAGAGTTTAAGTAATAACAACAATAATAATAATAATAATAATAATAATAATAATAATAATATCATGACCAGGTTAACGAGGACAATAGGTAAGAAAAAACACAAACACACACTAGCAAAAAGGAGAATGTTAAAACTGCGGCAGGTCTGGGGGAACATGATAAGGTAACTTTTGAATATATTCATTTGAGATTCCTATGGCACAGTGAAATTTGGGTTTGGAACTCCAAAGGAAAAGTAGCTTAGTATTATGCTCTTGTAAGTCTTTATTATATAAGTAGGTTAAGCATGGTAGTGACTAAGGAGGAAGAGAAAGGGTACAGAAAGAAAACAAACTAAAATAAAATAAAATCCATGGTTAATATTTAGAGGGCAGAAGAGAAAAAATCATGAAGGAGAGTACCTTGGAGTAGTTGAAACAGTAGAACATAAAGTAGCCTGGTGGGAAGTTGAAAAGAGCTGAGTTTTAAGAAAGCAGATGTTAAATAAGTAGATGTCCAGAAAGAGATGATCTGGATCGGGCAACTAAGAAGTGATGAAGTGAAGGTGGACTTGAGTTGATAGATGTGGGGGAAGTGAAGCAGTAGAGATATAAAGCACTCTCGGAACTTAGCATAAAGTGGAGAGCACTGTCTTAGTTTGTGGGTTCCCATGTCTCCCTCAGTTTTGGTAATATTAATTCTTTTAGTAATTTTTTTATTAACGTAAAATATACATATTATAAAATTTCACAGATCCTAAACGTACAGCAAAATTGATCTTCACAAATTAAAAAAACCCATGTAAACAATCCCCAGATCAAGAAATAGAATATTGCTATAATCCATCTCCTTGTGACACCTTCCTGGTCACTAAATCCCCAAAGTCACTGTTGTCAGATTCCTATCACCAAAGATTAATTTGCACGTTTATGAACTCTACGTTAAGGAAATCAAACTGTATATTGTATTCTGTGAATCATTTTTTAAAGTAAACATATTATGAGATTAATCCATAGTTTTGTATATTGCTCATTCTCTTACTGTATAGTATGCTACTGAATAAATAATACCGTAGATTAATTATCTATTATGTTGTTGATATACAGTGGAGTCATTCTAGTTTGGGCTACCAAAAACAGTGCTGCTTCTGAACATTGTACTACTACACGTCTCTTCATACACACTGCATTCACGGTGCGCACACCCACACAATAAAATGCCTATTCATTGGGCATGCATATACTCAGCTGAAATAGTGACAAATAGTTTTCTAAAATGTCTGTATCAATTTTCACCTTCTCCAGCACTGTATGAACCTGTGATTGTTTCACATAATCGCAGGAACAATTGCTAGAGTCAATCTTTTCTATTAGCTGTTCTGCAGGATGACTGGTATCTCACTGTGGTTTTAATTTCTGTTTCCCAGAAGACTAATGATGTTGAGCAATTTTCATATGGTTAGTCACAGATTTCTTTTTGCAAAATACTTCTTCGAGCCTTTTGCCCATTTTTATATCAGGTTACCTTATTTATTTTTGACATGGTGGTGTTCTTTACACATATCAAAGACTGTGAAGGGTGAGATTGTGCCCTATTTGGGAGGTAAGAAGTTAGGCTGCCATGATTTCAGGCTGGAAGAAGACATGTGGCACCTGGGTCACAGACAGAGGACGGTACCACTTACGGCTAATCATGCATCATGAGCATCAGTACATTTTCATTGGTTTCCCTTTACCCCAAGTCCTATAAGAGTCACAGGCATAGGTCTGGATATAGTTCTGCACATTCAATGTGATGTATTAAAGAAGAGGAACTCTGAGATTAGGGAGCCATTTTTTTTTTTTTAAATAATGGGCACTAAGTATGCCTACTCTTCATTCCAGAGGAAGGTATTACACTTATTATGCCGAACCTTAAGTATGACTGCTCTTTGCCAGAGGAGTACACGGTCGGCATCTTTCCAGGCTGTCTGCTATACAGACACTGTAAAAAGATACTCCAGGAAAAAATGAATAGTTAGTACTTGCAAGAAATTCAAGAAATCTATAAAGAATTCTATTCCAACAATATGTTCTCCATATGGTTCTTTATATATAGGTATTACAAATATCTCCTCCAAATAAATAACTTCTCTTTTCATACTCTTAATGATGCTCTTTTTTAAATGAACAAATGGTCCTAATTATTATGAAGTCTAATTTATGGTCAATGCTTTTTTAATGTGTCTTGTTTTAAAAAATTCCTATACATACTTCTATACATACTTACTTCTATACATACCTACACATACTTCTGAAGATAAATCCCTATGATAGACTTACAAACTTAATAGTTCTACCTTTCACATTAAAATGTATGGTGTGAAGTTAGCTGTCAGTATTCAACTTTTTGCATCCATATGGATATCTAGTCAAATTAGAACTATTTTTCAAAAAGGCCACCTTTTCCTTATTAGACTACTATATAATGACTGTCATTAAACAATGGATTATACATGTGAGGATATATTCCTGGAATCTATACTGTTTCAGTAATAAAGTCCCCTTATCTATCCTTATGCCATTATAGCACTCTGGTTATTATGGTAGTTCTACTAACAGTCTTGATACCTGGTGGTATAAGTCCTCCATTGGGAATTTTCCTTCTTGAGGGCTATTCTTGGACCTTTGCATTTCCATCTGCCTGAAATCCTTTAGGATTTATTCTACTGTGGTTCTGTTACCAACAAGTTAATTTGGATTTTCTTTGAGTGGAAATTTATTTTGTGTTCATTTTTGAAAGATATTTTTGCAGGAACAGAGTTTTTAGGTTAGCTGTTATCTTCTTTAGACATGTTAAAAAAGATGTCATTCTTTTATCTTCTGGCTTTCATGTTAGTACTGAGAAGTCAGAAGTCAGTGCTATTGTTTTTCTCTTAAAGAAATTTGCCTTCCTTCCCTTTTTGACCCTCTAACTGCTTTTAAGATTTTCTCCTGTGATTTTAGTAGTTTTATCATGATGTGTCTTTGAGTAATTTTCTTTGTGCTTAATCTTACTGAGGTTCCAACAATTCTTTAATCTATGGTGGGATTTTTTTTTTATTTGTTTTGGAAACTTTCCTGCCATTTTCTCTTTAAATATTGCTTTTATTCTATTTTCTCCCTTTCCAGGATCTGAATTTCCACGTTAGATCTTTTCAGTGTGACCTATTTGTATATCTCTGATTTGTTCTCTATTAAAAAAATTATTCTTGATTTCTCTGTCTTCAGCTGGATATTGATCTATCTTCCAATTAACACATTATCTCTTCTACTACACCTGCTCTTCCATTAAATACATTTAAATTCTTAATTTCAGTTATTTAGTTCAAATGTTTCTTTTTGATCCTTTGTAATGATTCCATTTAACTGCTGAAATCCCTCCCCATCTCCTAATCTATTTCTTAGATATATTCATCACTGTTATTTTAAAGTCTATGAATGATAATTCTGATATTTGGATCATGTGTGTACATGCACACATTCACATTTATCTCTGGATCCAGTTCTTTGGGTTGCCAGTAATATTTTTACTGAATGCCAAGCATTGTGTATAAGCAATCAGGAGATTCTAGATGATGCTATTTTCATCCACAGAATGTTCATCATATCCTCTTGTAGGGAGCTAAAAATGAGGGCCTATCTCTTGAAATCTTTCAGACACTGAGTGGAGTCTGATTTATATTCCCCCTAAGATCCTGCTCCTGAGGGGTAGCTCTCTACACGTCCCAGCTGGAAGGTGTGATGTTTACCGCAGTCCATCATCCTCGACAGGTCTTATGCTCTAATTTCTGTATCTCTACCACCATGAACCAACCAAAAGCTCTCCTTGGTGCTTCAGTGCTTTGCTTGTCTCTGAGTTTTCCATCCTGTGCAGTTTAAAAATTTGACAAAAGCCTGAAGGGTACAATAAAGTATTAAGGCTTACCTCTCAGTGTTTCCCTACTCTTAGGAATCTTGGTCCCTCAATCCTGGCTTCCTTCATGGCCTCAAAAGCTAATTTTTATTTTTATTTTTTTGTCTCTCCATCTTCATGAGATTCTTAAAAGTTCCTCTGGCTTCTCTGCAACATAATAGCAACTCTACCTGAAGCCCCAACCAGAATCTGCAAAATGCCTCAAAATTACCCAGTATCTAGGTTCACCTTTCGTTCTTTGGCTCTGTTTTTTCCCCCATCAGAATCTTCACATTTCAAGTCCTGAATTTCCTGACAGCTCTTTGATATCTTAAACACACACGTAATTTTATGTTTTTTTTTTTTTAAATCTCAATGGGAACATCCTTCTGCCATAAGCTCTGCCACAGGCTCTGCTGTTTATGTTTTTAAGGTACACTCAACTACTCTTTTGACTTTGCCAGTGAGCAATAAAGACATTTTTAAATGCTTCTGATAATTTAAATTCTAAGCATACTTTTCTGGACATAAAAAAAAATTACCCCCTAAATTATCTCTAAGCTATTTCGGCACCAAATAATAAGTTCTTCACTTATAGCTGATTGTTCACATTCTGACATTTTGTACATCTCATTTGAATTATTTTTCTACAGATAAATTCCTACACATTCTCAAAAGCACATCTTCCAATTTTATGCCCAATCATATTTATGTGAGTTCCCTTTTAGCTTTTCAGACTACCTCAGCATTTTCCTTGATTGTGTTTAGGGTTCTTAAAAAGTCAAATGCTTCTCAATGCATTCTCATCTTTAAGTAATTTGTGAAATCATGAGGCATAGAACTTATTCTCAGTACCCCATTATTAAGCATTCTCTTGTCAAATGTGTAGCTATTTCTACATATTCTATAGACATCTTCCCTATAGGTTATTCTATTAAACTCAAAGTATTTCACACATGTGTATTACATAAACTTCGGTTTAAGACTCTGGTAAAATCCTTTGGGAAAAAAAGATTCATCTTTGTATATTTGGGCATCTTTTCCATTCTTTGTCCACATAATTATTGACTTTCCTTCCAAAAAATATGAGAAAAGCAGGAAATATAGCCAGTTCTATACCTGTTCTTTATTTTCTGATGTAAGCAGAAGAATCAAAGTTAATAGCATTATGTTGTTTTACATGTTCATTAATGAGCAGAAATAAGGTTAAGACCATTAGAAAAAATGGCCATATTTCAATTAGTAATTTATATTCATTTTCCCGTATTTATTATCTACAAAATATTGCTGTTATTTTATTTTGAATTTTCTAGGTAATTTCATAAATGTTCTTCTTTGCCTTGGTATAAAGTTGTGTTAATTATTTTGTGCTGTATCACTGTTTTCCACAAAATGGAGTACATTTAAACAACAATAATCATCTCATGGATTTTGTGGGCCAGAAATCTGTAAGAAGCTTGGCTAGGAGTTGTGCCCTGGTGTCTCTCATGAGGTTGCAATTACATGTATGCTGGGTCTGTATCCTCCTGAAAAGTTGGCTGAGACTGGAGGGTCTACTTCTGAAGTGACTCACTCACATAACTTGCAAATTGGTGTTGGTTACTGGTGGAGGTACAGCTCCACCCGGGTCTCTCCACATGGCCCAGGTTTCTATAACACATGGTGACTGGGCCCTACAGGCAAATGTCTTGAGAAAGAATAAGAGGAAAGAGAGGGAAGGAGGGAGCGGGGGGAGAGAGAGAGAGTTGTCTCACTAGCTCCAAGCAGAAGTTGTACCCTTTTTATGACCTAGACTTAGAAGTGACATAGCATCACTTCCACCACTTTCTATTCATTAGAAGTGATTCACTAAATGGCTCATGTTCACTGAGAGAAGAATTAAGCTCCATGTTTCAAAGGAACAAGTGTCAAAAGAGTTTGTGGACATACTTTAAAAGCATCACAGCAGCTACAAGTGCCTTAAACTCAAATTATAATTTATCCAATTATGGAAACTGGAAAGATAAAATTAATCTGGTTTCCACTGTTGACATGAATACAATTCTACTGAATTAGTTTTTTGTAAGATTCTAAATATATAGCAAAGTTCTCTATAGTGTTTTTATATATTTTGCAAAAGTCTTAATAACCTTACTGAGTGCATTTCATAACATTTTGATTAGAAAGCACTGCTGCCTACAAGAACTCGGAAAAGCAATTATTTCACATCAAAATTTAAAAAAAGAAAATGGATAAAGTACTGTCTGCTAAACCACATTCTATGCTTCAAGAAAGGAAGAAATATACTCTGCATGTTACAATAGCGGGAATTTTTAAATTCAAAAAGACAAAAGGATGGACCATATGAAAAGTCATCAAAGTTAAAATATCATTGAGATCAAATATTAACACTGGCCTCATCCAGGTTATCAATAAAATATCTGTGATGAAATAGAAAAAATGTAATACAACAATAGGGAAATAACCTATGACTGTCAGCTCGGTACCCAAATAAAGGAAGGATGTTCCCCATAGGCAAGCCAAATAGAGGGAGCAGCCTCCTTAGTCTTCCTCATGAAAGAAGGGAGTTTTGCTCTCTCCTACTTCCTGAAAGTGAGCAAGTGGGAGAAAATGAGATAAACAATCAACATCCTTTCTATTTAAAGACCCCTAACAAATTTATGAAAATAATTTAGTAGAATAGTCCAGTAGGAACAAAGGTGAGAAATAGCTAATGAACACTCACAAAACACATACAAGTGAGTAACATATACAAATATATGTGCCAACCAGTTAACAAATATGTGCCAATCAATTAACAAAATGGGTAAATGGGTGAAATTAAACTTTTCTCTATTCAAATTGGTCAAGGTGAAAACATTAGGTATTATGAGAGTCACATTCAGATGCGTGGCTTAGGTGTTTGAATTTGCATGCTATACAGTTATCCCATATGGGAAAATGACCTGGATCACCACCTATAAATTATTACATTGGACAAATTACTTAACCCTTTGTATGTCACTTTCCCCATCTGTAAACTTGGGACAAGAGCAGAATCTACATAACAGAGTTTCAGTGAGGACTAAATGAAAATTCATCTATGGCACCTAACAGTGCTTAACAACTAGAACAGACTTGTATCACTGTTTTTTATTATTACTTTTACCACTATATCAGGGTTATTGTTATGCTCATGTTCAACAGGTTGTACACTCTTAGACACTGCTGGGGGAAGTGCAAATTGGTTCTGCATTCAAAAAATAACCTAATAACATATCAAGTTCTTTTAAAAAGTTTATGTTTCTTGGCCAAATAATTATGTGGCTCTATTTCTTAGAAATAACTAGGAAAAGTGTCAACAAAAATTTATGCAAAAATATGTTCATTATAACTAACAGCTAAAATCGGAAGTAACCTAAATTTTTGTCCATTGGTATAATCGCCATAAATTATATTCACTTACATGGCAGAATATTGGGCTATAGTGAAGATGTTTTAGTGAGTTTAGGAAAATTATGGGCAAATAATGTGCAGTGAAAAATATAAATATTTTAAAATCATATACAATATAATAATTATATGTATATCTGTCCAGGTTTATATCTGTATTTTATCTAGCAATCAATATATTAGGATATTAAATCTCTCAGACCTTGCAGTGGTTGTCTTTGAGTAGAAGTGCTGAAGATGATTTTAATGATTTTCTCTAAGTTCTGGATTTTATTAAATTTCACTCCAGGAATTCATACATATGATTAATCATATTATAAACTATATCCAGTTAAAGAGTTATTAGAAATTATGCATTCAATATTAATTCAATACTAAATCAAATATGCAGTCAACACTGCAGCTATCAGGAAGAAAACTATTGTTTTCACATTTATTTTGATATTTATTATGTGCCAGGCATTGCAGTAGGTGTATTGACATATTTAATATGTTCAAATTGTGATTATAACCTTTTTAACCACCATCCTCTGCCTGTATTACAAATAGAGAAACAAAACCTTAGTTAGTTTAAGAGATTGCTAAACATGGTAGAATTGATATCTCAATTGGTCTATTGTTAACGGCCATGATATAGGCACTCTATCTCTATCTGAAGGTTAATAATCATTTTGCTCTTAATTTGTAAGATATGGAGATATATAGCTATTTCAGAGTGGGTATATGCCTATATTGGTACTTTTGAAGAAAAAAAGGATTCGATGAAACCCATTAGATCAAATCTAAGAAGAGCTAAGCAGGAAACTGACTGCATCATCTTAAATGAAAACAATCTAGGCAAGTCAATGTCACTAGGACATTCTGAGTAGGAAGTGTGGTTACTCCTAGATCAGTGCCATGAAAATAAAGAAAAGGTTGAAGCTGCTTCACAAAAATGAAGAAAAGTTCACTTTATTTTAGATATGCTATTTTGAAACTTATCATTTGAGATCTATTTACACCAAAGTGCATACATACTTTCCAAGTATAAACGCATGGGGTCCTGAATAGAGATGAAAAGAACGCTCAACTTGAGGGAAGGGTGTGATGATACTGATATCCTTCCTCCTATCATTGCCTCAACCCTCTTTCTTGAATTGAAGATGAGGCAGGTAGAAAAGGAAAAGGCTGGGTAATTGCAGAACAAAAGATGGGGAACTGAGTCTGACCACTGACAATGTTTGACAACTGAGTATACCCTGTGATAGCTCCGTGTTTTCTCAGGGCCACAAACATCCTGTTGTTGCTCCAGCCCACAGGCAGGCATGTGCACAAAGATCCTATTAGCTCACAAATGATGGAGAATAAGCCCTCCACCAGAGGCGCTAGAGGACCAATTGCACATTCAGAGTATATTTAGAGTATATGCCAAAAAAATCAGACAGCGCCTGTGCATAGTAACTTGCACAGAGCATGTGCAATGGTATTTAAGTTCCTGGAAATTTCTTCCTATTTGTAGAACCCGACTACATGTATATTCCATCTCTTGTCTATAACTGCCCATAAAGATGAAAACCTCACACCCCACCTACTCCTTCCTTTTTTTTTTTTTTTTAAAGATTTTATTTATTTATCTGACAGAGAGAGAGACAGCCAGCGAGAGAGGGAACACAAGCAGGGCGGAGTGGGAGAGGAAGAAGCAGGCTCTCAGCAAAGGAGCCTGATGTGGGGCTCGATCCCAGGACTCTGGGATCACACTCTGAGTCGAAGGCAGATGCTTAACGACTGAGCCACCCAGGTGCCCCCCACCTACTCCTTCCAACTCAGATCCTCTGAGTGAGCCCACACTCCCTTTCTTTGGAGTGTGTTTTTTTGCTTTGCAATAAGGGTTCTGCTGCTATACTTTCCTCTGAGTTGTCCTTGAATTCTTTCTCCCAGTGAAGTCAATAACCTGGCACCAGCTGGTGTGGCGGTTGAGGTCTCAGGGCCCCAAAACTCCCCTAGTCTCTGATATCAAAGAGATAATATTTAGGAATGAATGTTCTCAGTGTTGAACATAAATCAGGGTGAGTTAGGTTAGTTCGACATAACTCGTATGAGTTGATAATAAACACAGGTAAAGGGAACTATTTCCCAAAGCTTCCTGAAAGATTCTCTTATTTCCTCTTGGTGACTTGGGCCAACTGACCTCAGGCTGAAATGCAAAGAGTTCTACTTGAAATCCTTCTTTACTTGACTAAAATGATTATTTTAAATATATTAAGCAAACGAAAAAATTATGATCTATTCTGTCTGGAAATTTATTTTGTAAGATACCCTATCTCTAGTTTTGATTTCATTTATTCCATAAGAATTCACTGTGTGTTCAAAATAGTAAAGAAAATGGGCTATACTTAGATCAATGGAACAGAATAGAGAACCAAGAAATGGACCCTCAACTCTATGGTCAACTAATCTTTGACAAAGATTTCCAGATTTTGGAAAGAATATCCAATGGAAAAAAGACAGTTTTATCAACAAATGGTGTTGGGGAAATTGGACAACCACATGCAGAAGAATGAAACTAAACCATTTCCTTACACCACACACAAAGATAAAATCAAAATGGTTGAAAGACCTAAATGTGAGACAGGAATCCATCAGAATCCTAGAGGAGAACACAGGCAGCAACCTCTATGACCTCGGCTGCAGCAACTTCTTGCTAGACATGTCTTCAAAGGCAAGGGAAACAAAGACAAAAATGAACTATTGGGACTTCTTCAAGATGAAAAGTTTTTGCACAGCAAAGGAAACAGTCGACAAAACCAAAAGACAACTGACAGAATGGGAGAAGATATTTGCAAATGACATATCAGATAAAGGGCTAGTATCCAAAATCTATAAAGAACTTAGCAAACTCAACACCCAAAGAACAAATAATCTAATCAAGAAATGGGCAGAAAACATGAACAGACATTTCTCCAAAGAAGACATCCAAATGGCCAACAGACTCATGAAAAAATGCTCAACATCACTTGGCATCAGGGAAATACAAATCAAAACCACAATGAGATGCCACCTCACACCGGTCAGAATGGCTAAAATAAACAAGTCAGGAAATGACACATGCTGGCAAGGATGAGGGGAGAGAGGGGAATCCTCCTACACTGTTGGTGGGAATACAAGCTGTTGCAGCCACTCTGAAAAACAGTATGGAGGTTCCTCAAAAAGTTTAAAATAGAGGTACCCTATGACCCAGCAATTGCACTACTGGTTATTTATCTCAAAGATACAAATGTAGTGATCCAAGCGGGCACCTGCACTCCAATGTTTATAGCAGCAATGTCCACAATATCCAAACTATGGAAAGAGCCCAGATGTCCACTGACAGATGAGTGGATAAAGAAGATGTTTGTGGTATATATATACACAATGGAATACTACTCAGCCACCAAAAAAAAAAAAAGAAGAAGAAGAAGAAGTCTTGCCACTTGCAATGACATGGATGGAACTAGAGGATATTATGCTAAGTGAAATAAGTCAATCAGAGAAAGACAATTATCATATGATCTCATTCATATGTGGAATTTAAGAAACAAAACAGAGGATCATAGGGGAAGAGAGGAAAAAATAAAACAAGATGAAATCAGAGAGGGAGGCAAACCATAAGAGACTCTTAATCATAGGAAACAAACTGAGGGTTGCTGGAGGGGAGAGGGATGGGGGATGCGGGATAGGGTAATTGGGTGATGGACATTAAGGAGGGCACGTGATGTAATGAGCAGTGGGTATTACATAAGACTGATGAATCACTGACCTCTACCTCTGAAACCAATAATACACTATATGTTAATTAATCGAATTTAAATTTTAAAAAATGTGCTATATATTTTGTGCACCGAAAAGTTACAACTAAAGAAGGAACTGATTAAGGCAAAGTGTAGTAGGCTGATTAGATAAAGGCAGGGTCTTTTTTTTTTTTCTTAGAGAGAGGGGGAGGGAGGGGCAGAGGGAGAGGGACAGAGAGCAGCACAGAGCCTGACCAGACAGGGGGATGGATATCACCACCCTGAGATCATGACCTAAGTGGAAATTGAGTCCTGCATTTAACCTACTGAGCCACCCAGGCACCCCAAGGTCAGGGTCTTGAGGACTGAGGAGGACTTTATGCTGGAGGGGTGGACATAAAATACAGCCATTTTTCCCCAGAGGCAGAAATTCAGTAAGAAACAATGAGTTAATGTCAAAGAAGAGGTAGAAAGGAGAAGTGTGAATATAATTACATAAACTGATTTTGATATGCGATGCATGGTTATCTGTTAAGTCAAGGGAATTAGGTTGGAATTTTAAAAGTTTAAATGTTACAGCTAATTTAATTTTTCTAGATCACCTTGCAAAGAAATAAGCTGCAAAAGAGAAAACATTTTCTCTGCATGTTTCTATTGGATAGAAAAACATTAATACCACTCATCTAGCTAAAGTTTTTGTTGATAAAATCACTCTCAAAAAGGACTCTAATGAAAAGTTTCATTAGGTAAAAAACTTTTACTTTAAGCTGGGGTTGCTTGCTATTTGTTTAATACATAATCATAAAAATGTGTTTAATATACCATAAAAATGTATTTTCTTGTTAGTATTTCCTTCTTTGGCACTGTCCTACATGAATAAATCTACTAGAACGAAATGAGTATCAGTTTTCTTGATCTCATATTCTATCCAGTATGCATCCTTTAATAATAACATTAAAAGGATCAGTGGTTCTAAATAAGTAAATGTTGGCAAGTGGAGGGAAGTTCTAAAAAAGCACCACTTTTGCTCTAAGAAAATAGTCTGAATGCAACACACACACACACACACACACACACACACACACTTTGGAGACTTCTGCTCTAAAATAGAAAGAAATGATAAAGTTTGGTTTAAAAAGTTAAAATAAAAAAATCAGAGAAGGGAATTTAGACTGGTTATTTAGTATATATTCCAGATTAATATAATAAGGAATAATCTTAGAGTGAAGTCCCATTTCCTATGTGTAAAAATAAGCTGCAGTAAATAAGAAATGTTATTATTCTGAAAATTCTTATATAATAATATGCTACTTGAGATGACTTTTCTAAGTCTGAAACTGAATACCTCAGTGTTTAATCAGAAACGAATATTTACTTTTATGCAGAGGAAAATTTAAAATTAAATGTATTCAAGACATAGTATGAGACTCTGATGAGAATATTTTTTAAAAAACTGTAATAATGACTTTAATAAATTTGAACTAGATTTGCCACAGAGAAATAATCAAAGGCTCTTGCTTTTGGATAGAATGGAGTCACCAGAATTTTTACATTTGAAAAAGTCAAATTTTACAGTTAAAATTTAAATTGTTCCTTACATATAATTATATGTTCTCATTTTAATAAAAACTACTATTGCTGTTATGTGCTCTCAAACACTACCCCATTTTTATTTTCTTTTAATTTTTTTACTATCACATTTTTAATATTCTGTAATTCTCCAGTACATGTTTTGAATTAAACGATGGCATAGGAGATAATACTGAAAAAATGCTGCACGATTCCAGTAGAGAATAAACCCTAAAAAGTTGCACACTCAACTCTTCCTATTTTCCTCCTTCTGAGATAGTTTATATTCTGCAACCTGAATAAAATTTCCTAAATCATCTGTATGTTCATTTTATTCTCTTGCTCAAAAGAGTTCAGTGGATTCTAATGAGCCATAAGAGAAATCGATCTCATTAACATGTCACTAAATAATTTCAACAGATTAGATAAAACCAGCTTTCCTAGTTTTAGCTATTACTACTCTTCACTTAATGATCCTGTCATCTAGACTTGTGTTTCTTAAGCAAGGGTGATTTTGCCCCAAGTGGACAGTTGACAAAGAAGAGACATTTTTGATTGGAAGAAATACTTGGGTTCCTGGTGGCATTTATGGACAAAGGCCAGAGACAATGCCATTAAAGTATATGGAACTCCTCCCCACAATTTTTGAAATCTGTCTACTTCAAAAGAGATAGACGGTGTCACGGTTAATGGAATCTTTATATTTACTTGTAGGATGGATTTATTTATGGATCTGATTTTGTAAATTTTGCAATGAATGCAATAATTTTGAATTGCATATTACTCTCTTATTTTAGAATAAGATGTTTTTGCTATTATGTGTTTGTATATTTCCTTTGCTTTAACTTCCCACTCTTTCCTCCTTTGGGAGAATCTATAATTCTTAAACTGGAGCTATCTACCAGGTCTTCTTTATCTATCCTTGAATTTCACATCATTTTATTTTATCACGCTTTTTATTTTATCACGCTTTTACCAAGATTTCCTTCCACATGACAGACTCAGTTTTTGCAGTATTAATAGGTTTCTTTTCCTGTTCCATCCATAGACAGCCTTTATGGGTATTCAGAGTTGTTTACAATATCGTGTTTTGATTCACTTGATAAAATATTTTCAGTGATAGGCTTTTCTCCTGAGTCTTCAAGTAGATTGTCCCTTTCCCTGGTTCTTTAGTATCCTCTTAATGGTCTCATTTTGTTATTACCAGCTAGGTACTTTTGGCTAGTTACCAAACTTTCTATGCCTCAATTTCCTTGCAAAATGGAAGTAATTCCACTATCTATTTTATAAGTTTGTGGTGCGGAGTCAATGAGTTAGGGACATACAATGAATTTAAAACAGTATCTGAGACAAACTAAACACTCAATTAAATTTGGCTTTATGAAACTTTGAATGAGATTGATGATAAACCAGCGGAGAAGTGTCTTTTTTTTTTTTTTTTTTGGNTTGAGAGAGAACACATGCAGAATGAGGGGGGAGAGGCAGAGGAAGAGAGAGAGAGAGAGAGAGAGAATCCCATGCAAGCTCCATGCCGAGCGTGGAGCCCAACATGGGGCTCAATCTCACAATCCTGAGATCATGACCTGAGCTGAAATCAAGAATTGGATGCTCAACTAACTGAGCCACCCAGGTGCCCCAGCAGAGAGGTTTTTAATTACTTCTTGATTTCCCTGTTTTCTTAGGTTCTTGATTTCCCATGATCTTAGATCAATCTCCATTTCTCAGTACACATGCATCTATTACAGACTTGCCTAAGAGAAGTGCAACCTTCCTCGAAGCCCACAGCGGTCGTGTTCTCTGATGCATTAAATCCATGACAAACTACAATTTCCAATGTGGATTGCACCAAGAGCTATTTCTGCTGCTGCCTTGATATGTAATCAATACACTGGGGAGGAGGTGAATTGCGGCAACATTTGATTTCAAACGAAGAAGCGAGTTATAAATTAAATGTGAGAATAACTAGTGGATAGTTTTGCTGTGCTTAAACTGTAAGGAAATTATTAAAGTGGTACTAGAAATTAATTACTAATCTTAATAACTGAGATAATAAGACACTATAAAATTATTAATTTTAATAATTACATTTTCTCAAAAACTCAGACATTAATTTTTTATATTGAAAAACTAATGGCTAAATTTGAAATTTCTACTATATTTTGCCTTATTGATGACCCCCTAAATTTAAAGATAAATAACATATGAAGATAAATAACAAAGAAAATTCTACAAATATTATATAAGGAGAGGAATAACAGAAGCTAAATAATGGTCAATAGGTCAAAATCTGTATTAAGGCAAATTATGGTTAAGCAACTAATTCATAGAGGCAGAGTGTATCTAAAGTCAAACTAGTATTGGTTTTACCTCCTAACATATTGGTGTGGCAGACAACGGCTAATTGCTCATCAAACCTATCACCTTTCTCCAGCCTTTCTGAGATTAGGTGCGGCCATGGAATTGAATTCTAGTTCATGGAACTTGTCAGGAATGTTATCACCACCTGCAGGTCTGGCACATAACACGACTCCATGAGCAAATCTACCTCAGGTCTCCCAGCTACTGACTGGATGTTAATACTCAAGGCAACTCTGGAAATGATGTGTGGATGATAGCTGAGCCTCAATTTTTCTGGGACTTAGATCAAGTGAGTGGACAGTCCTCTGCCCCACCACATAAGCAAGAAATAAAATTCTGTTGTGTTGAGCAGCTGAAATCTCTGGTCTTACCTGTTTCATTTATTAAGAGTTCGATATTATCTGTATTTTAATGTTCATGATCCATCTATATACTTTATTAAAATGGATATAATGAAATGTTTTGAGTGTGATGACACCAATTCATCTGCTTTTCTCTAACTGCACACAAGGATCTAATAACTAAGTAGATACTGCATAGTAATCATGTGAGGCAATGTAACTGAGAGGTTTTGAAAAACTCAAGACTATTAAAGTCACCAGTGTACTGAAATAAAATAAACTCAGTGAAATTAAGTTCATTCCAGGAAAGAAGTCAGAAGGAAAGAAGTCATGTTGTTAAAAACACACAAAAATATCTCTATTATAGTTTTGAAAGCCAAGTTAATTTGAGAGAATGAGCTTCCAAGTTTTGGTAAAACATGGTAAGGTAAGAACTATGTGGTAGAAAGCTAATATTCTTAGATTTTAAAATCTCAATAAGTACTCTGGTTTTAAAGATAGGTTAAGGTCCTTGACTGCCTAGTCATATCAAGTGATTCCCTTATCTTCAAAAAAAGCACAGGAGAGATTGATCTGGACAATATTCCCACAGACTGTAGCACTTCCAGGCCTCTTGGTAAATATCTATTTGGCATCCAACTTTTCCTGTCCTCAAAAATCAAAGTCAAGATCCTGTAAGCATCAGAAAAATATTATATAGCAGTTATGGTTGCAAAATGAGCAGAAAAAGTTGGGAGATGGCAGACAGCTGGTTAAGGCCTAAGTTTACTTCTTGGCACCAACACATCTCTAGTCTGCCAATGACAAAATATCTCCTACAGAAAGTTAACTCTCCCCAGTCGACATAAATCAAGTCCATTGACTGAGGCATCACATAGTGAAGATTTTTAACTTCAACTAGGCTTATTCAAAGAATGAGCTGGCTTACATGTAGAATTTGACTGCTTCACATTTATTGGTTACATTAGCCAGGATTCTCCAGAGAAACAGAACCAATAGGATATCTACAGATATTTAAAAGGAGATTTATTATAGGGATTAACTCAAAAGATTATGGAGGCTGAGAAGTCTCACAATCTGCCACCTGCCACCTGGAGAACCTGGAAAGCCAATGGTATGATTCAGTCAGAGACTGAAAGCCCAAGAACCAGGAGTTCTGGTCTTCCAGGGCAGGAAAAGACGTATGTCTCAGCTCAAAAATAGAGAGAAAATTCCCCCTTCCTCTTTTTTTTTTTTTTTTTTTTTTTTTTTTTTTGCCCCNCCCTCAATGGATTAGGTGATGGCTGCACACATTGGGGAGGGAGGATCTTCTTTACTCAGTCTACTGAATCAAATGCTAATCTCCTCCAGAAACACCCTCACAGACACATCCAGAAATCATATTTTATTCACTATATGTGTACCCCTTAGTCTAGTCAAGTTGACACGTAAAGCTAACCATCATGATGATGTAACAGATTTAAGGGTTTTGATGTCTTGATACAATTTCTATCATCATTTCTCTCTCCCTAATTCTTAGGCGGACTGCCACGACAGCCCTGTGCACCTCCTGATCATCTTCCTACATCAGGCAGTGATTTTACTGACAATAAACAGAGCCAATGCAACGCATTCTTCTTGTTAATAGAACTGCAACTCTATGGTATAATAAGACTTGCCTCTAGATATTTTTCTGTGGTAGTTTTATGTAACATTTTAATAGGTGACTTTTTTGCTTAGAGATTATCAATTTGAAATCCTATTACTGGGGTACATACTTGTCTAATTAGAAAGAATCTTTGTGATAAGTTTGTGTTTACGTTGATAGCACCATTTAAACTCTATACTGTAGCCAAGGAAACAATATGATAATGATGCTTAAAATGAATCTTAACACTTTGCTAGAGTTAAATTTTCCAACTCACATTCAGGCAATGTATACTTTGCAAAAAACCATATCACAGTAACATTTTCTATTTAGAATTACTATGCACATGTTTTGCTTATCCACTCCAGGAAAAAAAAAAAAAAAAAAACTCTTNTAGATGAAATTATTCTGGAGTGAGGTTGGTACATTAGTGCCATCTGGCATTTTTTTTTTTTAAGATTTTATTTATTTATTTGACAGAGACAGAGACAGCCAGTGAGAGAGAACACAAGCAGGGGGNGGGAGTGGGAGAGGAAGAAGCAGGCTCATAGCAGAAGAGCCTGATGTGGGGCTCGATCCCATAACGCCGGGATCACGCCCTGAGCCGAAGGCAGACGCTTAACCGCTGTGCCACCCAGGCGCCCCAAAGTGGCATTATTTTTATCAAGTAGGAGAGGGGGAGAGAGAGAGAGAGAGAGAGGTGTATTTATTTATTTAATACAATTATTGTGTAATTTACTTAATGGGTTTTAGCTTGAGTTTTTGAAAGGTATCATGACTATAAGCAAATTGATAGGAAAGTGGATAACAATGAATTAAAGGTTACTGGCAGCCTAAGACACTGTTTATCTCTTTTGAGGTAGACAGAATTCAAATTGCCATCATTAGCTGAGCAATATGCTGTGGAAAATGAACTGGGTACTTATCAAGAGGCTCTTTCATTTGCATTTTTGCTAAATTATCAAGCTGCTCTGTTTTCTAGGTGCTTAAGAGCTATGAATAGGAAAGAAAGAAATTTTCTCAGTTAAGTAAGCTTGGGGTATTTGAGGACTAGAGTAAAGAAAAGAAGAAGTTTATCAATGAAGATGTCAGAATTGTTCCTTGTATATGTGTGATACAAAAAGATAATCTTACAGACAGTTAGGATCTAGGATGTAAAAATGCATTAATTCTCCCCACATTCACCAGTAACACAGCAAAGCTAGAGGCTGTTCTTTTGATAAATGATCAATACTTCAGCATGACACCACCCTAGTTGCCCTGCTGTTGCTAGTTAAAAGTCTGAATTTCAATTAAGCAGTAAATCTTTATGGCATTACATCTTGAACAGACAGTTAACTTCTCCCTAGTCCCCTACAATTCTGAAACACTATGATTTTGTAGTCATTTTCTTTAAGCTCACTCAAAAGAAAAAACATGTTTATATGATCAGTAAAGAAATACTTTGTTCCAAACGAAACACTAATTATTAAATAATTTGTTTTGTTTCATAGTATGCCTATGTACAAAAATTATTATATTTCTCCAGTATAAATTAAGAGGCAATCAAATGTATTAATACATAATCTGAGTCAAAAGTCCATTGACATGATTGTATATCTTTAGTTCCTATGTTCTATTTCAATTCAATTCTATATATATGTATATGTGTGTGTGTGTGTGTGTGTGTGTGTGTATATATATATATATATATATATATAATAGTCTTTTCCTTGGAAAAGTGCAAAACACAGAAGCATTCATAACAGCAATCACACTTAAATCAGTGTAAACATTCTCATTTCCTCTGTCATCTCAAATGTCCCTACAGACTTTTTCTTAAAGCTTTTTGCTTATTTTCAAAAAGCATTTCTTGATACCTAAAAAATGCAGCTAATAGAGGATACATCTAAAAAATGTGTACAGCTTTCTTAAGGATTTCAATATTTTAAGGGAAAATATAGGCCATTTGATAGGCATAATCACCCAAATTAACATGACTTCAAAGCTCCAGATTTATAGTAGCCTTAACATTTTATTATTAGAATAAAATATACTTTTGGAATTATAATTACTGGAATAAACATAATTTTCTCTGTTTAGAATTTTAGAAGAAGTCTTTTCCCAGAAGCAAATGCAGTTTTGCCTCCATCAGCAAAATTCTACCATTATAAGTGCCATTCTTCTCGTTTAGCATGCAAACATTTATATTAACAATTGACAACTGACTTGAAGATGTATGAGCTACTTCATTAGAATGCCTGTGCAATTTTTTTTAAAGATTTTATTTATTTATTTATTTGACAGAGAGAGACAGCCAGTGAGAGAGGAAACACAAGCAGGGGGAGTGGGAGAGGAAAAAGCAGGCTCCCAGAGGAGGAGCCCAATGTGGGGCTCGATCCCAGAACGCCGGGACCACGCCCTGAGACGAAGGCAGACGCTTAAGGACTGAGCCACCCAGGCGCCCCTGCCTGTGCAACTTTGATAAAAATAAGATAGAGGCGCCAGGGTAGCTCAATCGCTTGAGCATCCGACTTTTGATCTCAACTCAGGTCTTGATCTCAGGGTCATGAGTTTGAGCCCCATGGTGGGTGTGGAGCCCACTTATTAAAAAAAAATTAAAAAATAAGATAAACACATTTAATTTTAAATGATTTATGTATCAAACCAGTGTGTGCCTACTATCATGTTGCAGATATTTTATTATTGGATGCTCAGGCATAGAGTACTTTAAACATTCCTGAATAGAAAGCATGTCTATTTGCAATGTCCCAGCCCTGCAATACAACATGCAGAGTGAAAATAAGCATACAGCACGGTAGAGGCTTCTTGAGCTATGATCAGTTAGCCAGGAATTGAATGCAGGCTGTCCAACTTCAAAGTTTTTGGCTTTCATGACACTACTATATAGTGAAATCTCCCAACGTATTTGCCATTTGTCTCCAAATCAGTTCTTAAAAATGAAGTCATAATTTCATAGTCAATATACCTATTAATAACAATGTAAATGGCCATTTTATTGAATAGTAGATGTTTTATTTTCTTTTGGAAAACAGGAACAAGTATTTATTATATTTTCTTTCTTTGAAAATTGATGTTATTTTAAATTTAACTCAACTTATTTCATTCTACCTATAATATGTTTGAACCCTGTGCATTCTCAAAATGCAAGGCTATTACACTAATCCAGCTAACTAAATTTTCTGATGAACTAACAAAGCTTAATTTGATGGCTGGGTTTAACTCATCAAGGAGGAATTAAGACTTTTATCAGCTGATTAGCTGTCATTAAAACAAGGCATGCTGTATTTTCAACAACATTCTACTATAGTGAAGAAGAAAAATATTTGTCTTAATTATAAGAATTGCAAGAGGTGGATGCTTAGGCATCTTCTAACTCTAGGATCCTGTACTTATGTGAATATTTTTTAAACATAAAATTGAATTATGAATTGTTGTCTAGGAAGAAACACTTGCTTCTTATATGAAGTAACTATTCTTTCAGTTATCCAGTTATTTTAAATTTATTTTTGCATATCAGAATAAATTTAAAGATTAAAAATCTGACAGATTTGTTGGAACAGATTTGCAAAAAGCGGTTTTTTGATAAAAATAAAGGAAGATATTACATAAAAATAATAAATTATGTAGTCATGTCATATTGGGAGACCAAGAAAATGGAAATAAGGATGAAAGCAGCAAAATTTTACAAACTAGATAGGTGATAATAGGAAAGAAAAGAACAAGAAAGGTGGCAGAAGCTACACCATGAAATGTCAATCAGGTTAAGTTTCAAGTGGAAACACTGCAATATAGTGTAGCAAAATAGCTGAATTTCCTTAAGCATGTTCCATGATTTAAAATACTATGAGGTCTTTTAAAAGACATTTTATAGAAAACAAAATTCACTTTATTCGCACAACACAGTGTAAAGTTCTAACCTCTAGGCAACAGACCATACAAAAAACTAGTAATATCTACTGATCCATACAAATTCTTGTTCTAAAATGTTATCAAAAGCCTCATATCGTGTTTTTTCATTTTAAAAACAAATTTAGAATGAACACCTTGAAAGTTTTTAAATTAGTAAATCACTTGGGCATTTCAAAAATAAAAATAAAAACAGAACTATTTGCAATGAAAAAAGCTATGCACTTACCATCATGGTTAGGATTTCCTAGTGTCCATGGCTCATCTGAGTCAAAATGAGTATCTCCCCCAATTCCTGGTCCAGGGAAGTAGGCATGTGCCAAAAACCCTCCCTCTCCATCAAAGGGAGAACTGTCTCCATGAAAACCAGATGCGAAAATGATGGTTATATCCACATCACGTTTGCCGTTTTCCAATTCGCTGTAAGGAACTTCTTCAAATGTCAGAGGAGTTACATTCTGCCACACGTCAAAGGCACGGCGAATAGCTTTGCGGGTTTCAGGGTCTCCTACTTTGGGAGTTACGTTCTTTATACTGAAATTTAGAGAAGAGAATAATAAGTATGGTTTTTTAATATACAATCTGACATTACAGATTGGCTTTTTACAGATTTTGATCTGTTCAGTTGAGTAAAATACTAGAAAAACATTCTTATATGAGATAGGAAAAATTAATCAATGCCTCGTGTCTTTATAGCTAGGTTTTACTGCACTGGGGTCATTTAATTCTCAGCAGTACAGTATTCATCTGGCAAGGCTATAAACAGAAGTTCTCTGCAGAATGGGTTGACGGTAGAGTAACTGGATCAATCATTCACTTTGCCTTCTGAACAACAGAAAGGCAGGTTTGCCAAATGATCAAAATGGTGAAACAGTCTCGAGCTGAAATTAAAAATTCAATTTCTTTCTTGTTATCATTACTTTTAGGGGCACACCATTCTGTGCACACATGGTACTTCCAAACAATATCCTTGTAATTATTCTTTATCTATGAACACCAATTCAGCAGACACAAAGTTATTTAAGAAAATATTAATTAATTACAGTTTCTTATGTTCTATTGTTTTCTTATGTTATACTTAATTCTTTCTAATTATAAAAAGCAATGTGAGTGAATGGCTTTTTAATACAAAAATTTAAAATTATGTGAATTTAAAGAAGTGACTTAGACATTATTTAGTTTACTTTTCTTGAGGCTAATATCAAATGGATACTTCAACTAACGATCTTACATCCATGAATCCATATATTTACAGTAAAAAAAATCTTAATACATGAAAGAAAGTATAATATTCAGGTGAATATTTATTGCAATGCAGTAATAAAAGAGAACTGGAAGCTAAATAATTTATAATGATGGAGTAATAGTTAAGTTATAGTGTCCCTATTACATGTCATAATACAAATAGGACTCGAAATTATTTTTTGCCATTTAAAGCTATTTAGTAGCATAGAAAAAATATAAGATATACTTTCCAGTGGAAAATAATATGCAAATCATATTTTTAGCCCACTTGTAGCTATGTCTCAATAACAGGTGTCATACCGAAATAATAATAATAATGGCGTTAACTGAGCATTTACTATGATCCAGGCAAGCATTTCACAGTAGAAAACTTTAGATAAAATTTAGAGTGGCAGAGCTGGTTTTCAACTGAAATATTCTGAGTCAAGAATCCATTGTCTTATGGTCTAAGCTAGGCCACACATCTAAAACAAGGTTTTCACTATTTTCTAATACATTTCTACATTGACTATTTGATGGTAAATATCATTCATTGTATATAAAGAAAACAAAGAAGCAAACCAGGTGGAAATGGAGTGGGGGCAGGGAGTGTTCCAGGAAGGAGAAACGACAAGTGAAAGGGCTTGAAGTTGGAGACATGCTTAGTGAGTTCCAGGAATGGTGAGGTGGCCACAGCTGGATATGAGGCCAGAAAGGTAACAAAAAATCAAAGATTTTGGCCACTGTAAGGAGTTTGGCTTTTGCTGCAAGTGAGAGTGGAAGAACTGGAGCATCACAAGCTAAATGACATTGGACTTTCACTTTTTAAATAGATGACTGAGCATTATGTGGAAAACAGATTGAAGTGAAGCAAGAGTTGGAGCAGGGAGACCCACTGGAATCTCTTGCAAAACTTTAGCAGAGAGATGACAGTGGGGCCGAGAGGACTACCAGTAGAGATACAGAGAAGTAGACGGATTTTGGATAAATTCTGAAGATACACCTGCCAAGATGTACTGATGTTTGGACAAAGACTGTGAGAGAAAAGGAGGTACCAAGGAACACACCATATTTTCTGAGCTGAGCCAAAGGACAGATAGAGTACAATAATTCAAGCCTGTTCAAGGAGAACATTATACAGTATTTTGTTATTGCTGTTTTACTTGTTTGTTTTAATTTCATGTCCTTTCAGCATGATGCTCTGAACTCTATTTTGAGAAAAAGTAAATTTCTATATTGAGACATCTGGTGATGCTTCTGTCTGGCTTGTTAGTCTCTCAATTTCCTGTCTGATGGCTGAAGAACATTCAGATTAATGTTGTAACTTTGAATTTTGTCTAAATTAATTTTCCTAGTAGTCTTCTATTTTACTCCCACCCAACAGGAAGACTCTCATTAGTGGGGAAGTATTTTTATGACACATTATTTGAAAGGATGTACTACATAACGGCTACTGCTCTAGGTGCATAAGAGACACAGCTGCACACAAGACTCTGCTCTTATAAAACTTACATATTTTAGTGATAAGAGATACACACAAAACCCAATAACATCAAAAAGATAATTACAGATGGCGATAAGTGAAGGGTGAGGAGATGAGATGAGTAGATGATAAATGGGATTTCAATGACAAAAGAAGCAACACATGCTTAGCTTAGCACGAGTTTCTAGCCAGAAGGAACAGTGAGCAGCCCACACATACTTGGTCAGTTCAAAGAATGGGAGTGCTCAGTGAATTGATGTAAAATGAATACTCAGGACAGTGGTTTGGGATTAAAGAGAACTGGCAGGAAGCAAGTTATAGTCTGTGAAAGGAAACCACTGGAGAATTTTAAGCAGAGAAATATCCTGATATTATTCTGGTTTACAAAGATCACTGTTTCTGATGAAAAATGAATAAGGAGACAAGCATGGAAACAATGAAACATTGTGGAAGTCCGAGCAAGAGAAGATAGAGACATATCCCAGAGTGGTAGTCAGGGAGATAGGGAGAATTAAACCATTTCAGTGTATGTTCTGAGGGTATTGTTAATGGGAATTGGTGTTGTATTCAATGTGTAATGAAGAAGTTATTTTGTTTTGGGATAAAAGATAATCTTACAAAAGAAAAAATCATTAGTATGGTATGTATATAAGTACATAATGGTTCTGAGAAAAATGAAGCAACATAATAAAGAATAATAAATGCGGGGGCGCCTGGGTGGCTCAGTTGGTTAAGTGTCGGACTCTTGATTTCAGCTCAGGTCATGATCTCAGAGTTGTGGGATCAAGCCCCATGTAGGGCTATGTGCTCAGCACGGAGTCTGCTTGTCCCTCTCCTTCTGTTCCTCCCCCTGCTTGCGTTCTCGCTTGCTCTCTCTCAAATAAATAAAATTAAAAAAAAAAAAAAGTGGAGTATCATTTGGATTTGTAAATACATCACTATGTTTTTCAAAGCTATGCCCTGATTAACTTCCAAAATATACTTAACCACAATATTTGTGGTGTCATTAGTAAATACAAGATACATAATGGGCACCTGGGTGGCACAGTCAGTTAAGCTTCCAACCCTTTTCAGCTCAGGACATGATCCCAGGGTCCTAATCTCAGGTTCCTGAGATCAAGCCCCACCTGGGACTCCTCGCTAAGCACAGAGTCTGCTTAAGACTTTCTCTTCCACTCTTTCTGCTCCTCCCTACTGTGTTCTTACTCGCTCTCTCTCAAATAAATAAATAAATCTTTAAAAGACACCTGAGTGTACTTCAAAGTTAGAGTTCTGAATGAAGTACAAAGAAAAACTAATTTAGGAATTTTTATGCCATTAAGATATATTTTGTATTAACTAATAATTGAAATAAGGGGAACAGAGATATTATGTGATATAAAGAATAATAGGACTGTTAGTAGTTCATATACAAGAGGCACCAAGTTTTTAATATAAATATTGGCAAAACAAAAAATGCTATAAAATAAACAAAATGAATGTTATGTTTCAAAAACATAACGCAACTAATTTAATTTTAAAATGTTTTTACTTTGCTTTTCTATAAACAGAGTAGTTAGAGTCAACATACTTTTCATTCTAATAAGACAATTTATTTCATTTTTTGAAGACTATATCAGGTTTTTTCATTATGCCATTTCACTGATTCTTTTAAATTTCCATGTTGTTAAATTTTGGAGCATTCACCTAAAAAATTAATAAATGTTATCGTTAATTCATTAATAACCATGCCTTATACAATCCTACATAATAAAGCTAATCAAGTGGAAATTTTTTGACCTTTTTATTCATCAGAACAATTTATAGTGGGAGGGAAATGTATGTCAATTGACTTACAAGATAACTGTGTAAAGTCAGGATTCCCTAGCTTTCACTGCGCTGAATCCATACCAATTCATTTAATAACAATTCTATACACTAATCATGGAGTATTTCCCCTTTAACTTTTTCAGAGAGTAATAAATCTTTTCCAAAGTTAGAGGATTATTTTATCCCTAATATGAAATTAAGGGAAAAAAACACATATTTTGGTATTTGTATGGTATATTAAAAGTTAAAAGAAGCTTGTACTCTGCCTTATAATTCTCAGTAGAAACATATAAATCTCACAATGATAAGTGAGATGTTAAGTTTACTACACTACTTCTAGGATAATTTTTAAAAGCATAAGAATTTGACATTCAGAGAAACAGTAAATTTTGAGGGAATGAGACCTTTACTTGTAACAAAACTCTACTGAGGGGCGCCTGGGTGGCTCAGTTGTTAAGATTAAGCATCTGCCTTTGGCTCAGGGCCTGATCCCAGGGTCCTGGGATCTAGCCCTGCATCACGCTCCCTGCTCTGCTGGGAGCCTGCTTCTTCTTCTCCCACTCCCCCCTGCTTGTGTTCCCTCTCTCGCTGGCTGTCTCTCTCTCTGTCAAATAAATAAATAAAATCTTAAAAAAACAAAAGCTCTACTGAAATATGTATGTTTTCTTCATTGATGACATTGGAAGAATTATTTTGCTTCATCAGTTCTGTAAAATAGATGAATGTAAAATGTAAAAATATCAAACACTTGTTCATTTGAACAGATGTTATAGGACATATGAAACAAGGCCATTGTAATAGGTTTTGTCCTTTCAAATGAAGTAAACTCTAATTAGTTACTCTAGTGACATAGTAAATATTATCCTGTGCCTAATATTACTGTATAAAGTCAGGATTCTCTAGTTTTAACATCACTGGATCCACAGTAATTTATTTAATAACAACTCTATATATTAATAATGATTATTTGCTCTTTAAATTTCGACAGAGTGATAACTCTTTTTCAAAGTTACAGTTATGTTTTATCTCTAATTTTGAAGGAAGTATAAAAAAAAACTGAATATTTCAGCATCTAGTTAAGATCCAGAAGTTGTATATATACTCGCGTCAAAATTATTTTGGTATGGCCAAGGATAAATACCCTTTAGTCAATTCAACAGACAAAAATTAGTTGTCCAGAAAACCATACGAACATTTTAAGAAAATGCTTGACAACTAAATGGAGCTTATTGTAACCGGGAAAGTAGACAATTGCTAAGAGTATAATAGAGTAAAAATAACAAACTACATAGTTATTTTCATATCCATATCCAGAATATATTATACTATTTTACAAGAGAGAACTAAATAGACTAATGTATTTTCATTCATATTATGTTGGTATTGTTGATGTGGCTTAACTTTTTTTGTACAAGAAATGGTCATAGAATAGAGATTGAATATGGAATCTCTTCCTCCAGAAAAGCTTACATTCAATATTTTGTGATTTCACAAGATGCTAGTTTTCCAGGTAAGGCAGACTAAAGTACATATTATTTTGGCTTTTATTTGAGTAGTGTCTGTTTCACTGCCTGCCGTGTATCCTCTGGACACACAACCTGAATTCTCTATGAAGATCAATAGAATCATCAAATTCAGTGACCTCACTGGTTTTAGAGAATAAGAAAAGTTTCTGGGGAGGAACTGATTATTCCTCAGCAACAACTAGGTTTCTTTTCTCTGCATATATTATTTTTTTAAAGATTTTTATTTATTTATTTATTTGACAGAGAGAGCGACAGCACAGAAGCAAGGGGAGAGGCAGGCAGAGGGAGAAGCAGACTCCCAGTTGAGCAAGGAGCCCAACGCACGACTCAATTCCAGGAGCCTGGGATCATGACCTGAGCAGAAAGGCAGACGTTTAACCGACTGAGCCGCCCAGGCGTCCCAACTCTGCATATATTATTAAAGGAAAATAATAACGTCTGGTGTGTATCCTCAGGAGTCACACACACATGCACTTAAAATCAAGGTTAGCTAAAGTAGAATTTATTAGGAAAATCAATACCAATTAATATAACATAACATACTATTATCACATTAATATTATGAATACTTAATATAACTCAATTTAAAAAACAGATGCATCTGGCAATATAAGTACATATTCCATGAGACACTACATAAAATAATATTTTGGAGTTTAGATTTTATAAAGAAAAATAATTTAGGCTCAGCTTATTTTATACAATATTCAACGAATGGGAAAAAAGATTTATTTGCTAAAAAATGAGCCTACTCATTACATTACTATCGTTTTGAATAAAGCTTAACCAAAACCTACAAATAATTCATTAATTTATTCAACAACTATTTAATTTAGGGCATAATACACAGCAGCACTCTACTAGGTTCTAGTTAACATAAAATGGATATGGTCTCTGATGTAATGAAGTTCCTGTAAGGTCCTGAAGTAACATACAATATACTATTTTGTAATTATTCACTTAAACACACCTGTCTCCCACATTCAACTATATTTTCTGTGAGAGTGGGGGCCTTGCTTAACTCATCTATCGATTGCCAGTGCTGTCACATAATGCTGTTCAATAACCCTTTATTGAATGTATAACATATAATTACCCAAGAAGCAAAATTTGCCAAAAGAAAAACTGATCATAAAGATTCAATTAAGAGATGAATGGCCACCAGTAACTTATAATTATTACCAGCATGTAAATTATGTTTCAGCCAAAGTTATATATACCCCTAACAGTACTTAAATGATTTTTCTGATACAACCTCAGAAGTTCCCATTTCTAGGCATCGAGCACTGAGGTCATTTTGGAAGGCATTGGAGCCTAGACATTCCCTCTAAATGGAGTCATTATACAGGTCCCTTCCAATTCCACATTTTAAAGATAGAAAGAGATTTTAAAATTATATAATCTAACTTTCCAACCATTCCACAAATGATCTCTAATTTCCTTGACAAGTGAATAAATTGCTTGGTTTATATGCTTCCAACAATGAAGACTTGTAGGATGAATGATTTCATTTTCCAATAGCTCAAAATATTAGGCTGTTCTGAAAGCCTTTAAGTATTTGAGAAAAACTGGAAATTTCTCCTTTAAATATTTTTTCCATCATGTTGAGGATCCTTGGCTCTAATCTTGAGCCCTTTCTCATGGAGACTGTTCCTAAGACTTCTTAGCATTTTGATTTCTTTTTTAGAGGTGCACTTTAATTTGCCAAGCAGCAGCTGGAAATGCGGTAGACCAAAGAGAAAAAGATACATCAGGTAAAGCTTGGCCAACAAAGCAAAGAGAAAAATTGGCATCATCACTGCTTGGACACTTTGCTTTCTATCAATCTAATCTGTTCATTTTAGTTCTTTTTGAGCCACACTATATTGCTGGCTCATAATGAGTTTGCCATCAAATAAAACCTAGATTTGACTACCCCCACCACTCCAACTCCTGGGTTCATTCTGTAATGGCACATTTCTGCTATCCTTTTAAGAGTAATTTTTTTAGCCAAATGTAATATTTTATATTTGTTTTCTAAATATAGTAATAAAAGTAGCAGCAATTCTTATATGGTACTTTTTTACACAGGGCAAGTTCTTAACACCTTACATATACTAACTTTAAAATTTAATATCCTTAGCTGTCACCCTCAACTTTCTATAAATCTATTAGAATACTCTCAACAATTTCTGTTAATTGTCTCATAAATTAAAACAAGTTAACATGATAGTTGGCATTTACTAAGTACTATGTTTCAAGCACAGTGCTGAGGTATTTTTGTTTTTTTGGTTTTGGGGGTTTCCCCCCACCATGACCTGACTTAATTATCTCCTACGCTTTATGAGGAAGGTAGTGTTACAATACTCACTTTGTACACAAGGAAAATGAGACTTAGAAGATTAAGTAACTTGATCCTGGTCTTACAGGTAGCAAGTATCAGAGCCAGGATTGAAATCCAGATCTTTCTTACTCTAAAATAGGACTCCTAACCATATGATGTATTTATCATAACCTAGAAGTTTACAGGGATAGACATCTAATTATTTGAGTATTCAAAACTGCTGGGACAATTGTCAGTAAAGGGACACAGCTTCAATGGAATTATGATTAGTTCTGAACATAATGGCCCTTAACAGTTTTTCTTTCTTTCTTAAATGAATGGTGTAGTCAGTACCTTAGTATGCAGAGACACTAAATAGAATACACTGTTAAGTCTGGAAATCAGGCCAGAAAAGTCGATTATACACATTAATCTAATTAATATGTACTAATTTTTTTAACATGTTATGGGGTAGGAATCTAATTTCATTGTTTTCTATATGGATAACCAATTATTATAGAAGAACTTAGTAAGCAAAACAGCCCATCCTTTTCCCAATGATCCACAAGGTCTTCTCTGGCATAAATAAATTGAAGCCCCAATCCCCAGTGTTTGGAAATAGAGCCTTTAAGAAAAGCAGTTAAGGTTAAATGAAGACATAAGGGTGGGTCCTAATTTGGTAGGACTGGCTTTCTTAGAAGAAAAGGAAGAAACAAAAAAAACCTAAAAAAAAATAATAGCAGAAATCTTTATCTCCACACATGCACAGAGGAAAGGTAAGAGGACACAGTGAGAAGGTGGCCATCTATAAGCCAGAAGGAGAAATCTCACTAAAACCAAACTTGATAGCATGTTAATCTTGGACCCCTAGCCTCTGGAACTGGGAAAATTAAATTTCTATTGTTTAAGTTACCCAGGCTGTGATATTTTGTGATGGCAGCCTGAGCAGACTAATACAGATTTAATGGATCAACTCCTTTGAAAAATACAATTTATAAAAACGTACACAAAGAGAAATAGATAATCTGAACCGGACTACATGTATTAAATAGATTTAATTTAAAATTAATAACTGTCAAAAAAAAAAAAAAGAACCAGGCCCAAATAGTTGCATTGGATTTACTAAACATTTCAGTTAGAAATCATACCAATTCTCTACAATGTCTTCAGAAAACAGAAGTAAAGGGAACACTTTCTAACCCATTCTAAGAGGCTAGTATGACTCTCCTACCTAACCCATTCAAAGACTTTAAAAGAAAGAAAAACCACATATCAATATCACTCATGAACATACATGTAAAAATCCTCAACAAAAAATTAGCAAATCAAATCCAACAATGTATAAAAAAAAATTATTCACCATGACAAAGTAGGATTTACCCTAGGCATGAGAGGCTGGTTCAACTGAAAATCAATTAATGTAACCCATCACATTAAAAGGCTAAAGAAGAGGGGCGCCTGGATGGCTCAGTCATTAAGCGTCTGCCTTTGGCTCAGGTCATGATCCCAGGGTCCTGGGATAGAGCCCAGCATCAAGCTCCCTGCTCAGCGGGAAGCCTGCTTCTCCCTCTGCCACTCCCCCTGCTTGAGTTCCCTCTCTTGCTGTATCTCTCTCTGTCAAATAAATAAATAAAATCTTTAAAAAAAAGTCTAAAGAAAAAAAATCATATGACCATGTGATCATATGAGTAGGTGCAGAAAAAGAACAGAAAAAGCATTTCATAAAACCAAACACTTACTTATAATAAAAACTTTCAGCAAACTAGGAATAGGGTGAACTTACTCAACTTGATAAACATCTAGAAAGAAGCCTATAGCTTACATCATACTTAATAGTGAGGAACTAGATGCTTTTCTCCTAGAGACTGGGAAAAAGGCAATGATGTTTGCCTTCAACACTCCTATTCAACATTTTACTTACAGCTATCCCTTATGTAATAAGACAAGAAAATAAAACATTCACACATTGGGGAGGAAAAAAAAAACTCCTTTTTCTCAGGGGATATGATTCTCTGTAGAAAATATCAAAGAATTAACAAAATAATCCTGGAATATGGCAAAATTACAAGATACAAGGTTAAAACACAAAAGTCAACTGTTGGGGTTCCTGGGTGGCTCAGTCGGTTAAGTGTCTGCCTTTGGCTCAGGTCACGATCTAGGGGTCCTGGGATCAAGCCCTGCATCAGGTTCTCTGCCCAGTGGGGAGTCTGCTTCTCCCTCTGTTCTCTCTCTCGCTCTCAAATAAATAAATAAAATCTTAAAAAAAAAAACGGCAATAGTTTTCCTATATATCAGTTACAAATATTTAGAATTTGGAATTAAAAACACAATATCATAAAAGGTACCAAAACAAAAAAGAAATATTTAGGAATAAATCCAACAAAACATGTGACTGTGGTCTGAATGTTTATATCCCCCTAAAATTTAAATGTTAAAATCCTAACCCCCAAAGATGATGGTGATAGTAGATGGGACCTTTGGGAGGTGCTTAGGTCATGAGGGCGGTGCCCTCACAAATGGGATTAGTATACCACCTTTTGCCACATGAAGATACAACACGAAGTGTGTGACCCAGAAGAGGAGACTCACCCACCCATACTGAAACCTCTACCTCAGATTTCTAGTCTCCAGAACTATGAGCAGTAAGTTTCTGCTGTTTATAAGCCACTCGATCTATGTATTTCATTATAGCATCCCAATGGGGCTAAGGTTTATGCCTAAGATCTATATGAGTAAAGTATAAAACTGTGATTAAAGAAAACAAAGACCTAAATAAGTGGTGAGAGTTTCATGTTCATAAATAGTAAGACTCAATATTGTTAAGATATTAATTCTTGCCAAATTGATCTGTAGATTCTATGCAATCAACAATCAAAATCCCGACAAGCTTTTTTGAAGGTATGGACACACTAATTCTGAACTTTTTATGGAAGAATAAGAGACCCTGAAAACACAATACTGAATAAGAAGAATGAAGTCAGAAGACTGGCACTACCTTATATCAAGACTTCCTATAAACTACAGAAACCAAGACAGTGTGATACTTGTTTACAAATAAAAAGAAAGGTCGATGAAACAGAATAAAGAGCCAGAAATTGACCCACATGTGTAAGTCAATTGATCGTTGGCAAGAGTGAAGGCAATGAAGAAAAAAATGGTCTTTTCAACAAAGGTGCTGGAACAACTGTACGTGTACATGCACAAAAAGTGAATCCAGACACTGACCTTATATCTTTCATAAAAACTAACTCAAAATTGATCAGAGACCTAATCGTAAATGCAAAATTATTACACTTTTAGAAGATGACATAGAAGAAAAACTAGGTGACCTTGGGTTTGGAAATGATTTTTTTGATACAACACGAAAAGCACAATAAAGGAAGAAAATAATCGATAAGTTGGACTTTATTAAAATTAAAGCTTCTGCTCTGCAGAAGACACTGTAAAAAGAATGAGAAGACAAGCCACAGACTAGGAGAACATATTGGAAAACTTATGTGATAAAAGACTTGTATCCAAAATATATAAAGAACTCTTAAAAAAAAAAAAGAACTCTTAAACAGCAACTCTATTAAAAGTCAAAAGATCTAAACAGACATCTCACCAAAGAAGATATACAAGTGGCAAATACATATGAAAATATGCTCAATATCATATATCCTTAGGGAATTGCAAATTAAAACAGCAATTAGATACCACTACACATCTACTAGAATGGTTACAATCCAGAACACCAACCACATCAAATGCTGGTGAGGTCGTAGAGCAACAGGAACTTTCATTCGTTACTGGTGGTAACGTAAAATGGTATAGTCACTTTAAGGATAGTTTGGCAGTTCCTTACAAAGCCAACCATGGTCTTACCATATGATCAGCAATTATACTCCTAGGTATTTATCCAAATGAATTGAAATTTTTTGCCACACAAAAACATACCCATAATGTTTATACCACCCTTATTCATAACTGCCCCAAACTGGAAGCAACCAGTAAATCTTCAATAGGTAAATGGGTAAACGAACAGAGGCACATTCATACAATGGAATATAACTCAGTAATAAAAAGAAATCGGCAATCAAGTCATGAAAAAACACGAAAGAACCTTAAATGCACATTGCTAAGTGCAAGAAGGCAGCCAGAAACGGCCATATATGGTCTGGTTTCAAATACATGACAATCTAGAAAAAGCAAAATTATAAAGAAATTAAAACAGTCAGTAGTTTCCAGGGGTTATGGGGGGGAAAAGTGATAAATAGGTACAACACAGTATTTTTAGGGCAAAGTATTCTGTATGAATCTGTAATGCTGCATGACATTACACATTTGTCAAAACCCCAAAAACTACAACACAAAGAGTGAACCCTATTGTAATTATGGACTTTAGTTAGAAATAATATAGCAATGGTGGCTCAGCAATTGCAATGAACAGATCGCACTAATGCAAGAACTTAAGAGGAGAAACTATGATTGTATTATCTGCTCAACTTTTCCGTAAACCTAAAATTGTATTACCTAAACCTAAAACATAAAATGCATTTTTTTAAAAAGCTGGCCATATTCTTTTATTATTTCCAAAAATTATCTAGAGTTTATTCGATGTTTTCCATATAGAAAATAATATGAACTTACTAATGATAGTTTCATTTCTTTACAAGTCCTTATATCTTTTATTTCCTTACAACTATAAGTAGCTGTGCAATGCTGTTGAACAGACTCAGAGATAGCAGGTATTTTGTTGGTGTTCCTTAAGGCATTCTTCCAACACTTCACATTTACTGCATGAGCTTGGCTTAAGACTGCTTCCTCTTTGATTTCCCTTATCTGCAGAAGTAACTGAAATAAGTTGCATAAAAATTCTAGGAGCATGCTATCTGGGAGGATTAGCATAAGAATATAAAATAACACTGAAAACTGTTCTCAAAATAACTAAAATAAGTTCAAATGGCACAGACTAGATATATTGGTAGAAAATCTATAAATTGAGTTTTAAATTTTATCCTTAAGCATACGTGAAGGGTTATTTATACAAAGAATAAGAATTAAAAATGTCTTTCTTTTATTCATGTATTCCTGACATCCTACCCTTCCCCTGAGGTGCCCTGCCTCTTCCCTTGCCCTTTGGTCTAACACATGCTTTCTCTTCCTGTGGGTCTTAGCTGAAAGGCCATTTCTTCAGGAAGACCTTCCCTAATTCTCTAGAGTAGGTTGGATGGCCCTGTTTTATGTATCTCTTGCATCCTGTTCCTTCCATTTCAGAACAGGCATCACATTTATACAATTGTTCAACTATGCACATGACTATAAATTATAAGAGGACAAGAGAGTCCCCATGTTTTATTTATTTCTATATCCCCAGTGCCTAGAACGGTTTTTGTTCAAACTGAGACACAATGAACAGTTGTTCAATGAATTAATGAATAGATAAGAACATCTCCGTTAGCAACAATTGTCCTTCTAGGTTGGAAGACACTGGCATCCCTTCGGCCTCCTTCACTGAAGACAAAATAAGACACAATGATCCATCTGCATTGTTGCCAAAAAGAAAGTCAAATGAACTGATACTAAAAGTTAATTAATAGATTCAAAGACATTTTGTTTAGATGAAAATTATTTATAAACTTTATAATTTGATTACTTTTAGATTATGAATCACTTATTAAAGAATGTAATGGGGCACCTGGGTGGCTCAGTTGGTTAAGCGTCTGCCTTTGGCTCAGGTCATGATCCTGGGGTCCCTGGGATGGACTCCTGTGTCTGGCTCTCTGCTCACTGGGGAGTCTGCTTCTCCCTCTATCCCTCCCCGCTGCGGGTGCTCTCTCTCTCTCTCTCTCTCTCTCTCACGCTGTCTCTCATGCTCTCTTTCTTTCAAATAAATAAATCTTAAAAAGAACGTGATGTGTTACAATACTCATCTCAGAGTCCCTCAGGATTTGGTATTCTTTCAAGAAGCTTGAAGATATAGTTTACAAATGAGACCAGGTATTTAAGAAATATTTACAAGGCCTCCAAATGGGCAATTTATTCTCTTCTCAATGGCAGTTCTCTGTTCCCTATGTTAACATTATACATTCTATAACTATATGTTACCATGTAGTCAATGTGCTTAAGATGTCAAACAAAATGTCAAAATAAATAGTGGTGAAAAAATGGAGAAAACAGTAATTCATCATTAGTTCTTATACCTGTAAGTGATGTGTTTGTGCTGCCACTTCTGTCCTGTTAGTGCATATCGCTTTCGACGAACATTAAATTTGGAGCTACCTCTTGTCTGGTCAGGTACACCACATCGAGGCTTCTTCATCCAGCTGCAAAAAGCAGTATTTTCCAGTTATTTACCAACAACCCTAATCATGAATTTCAAAAGGAAATCAACTGAGAAGTTAATCTATGACAGTGATAATGAAAATGGGAAAACATAAAGAAGAAAGTTGTCAATTTTCTTGCAATTTGAATCTAAGTAGAAAGCATATTTTGTCGCTGAATGATCAAGAATCACTAGTTTTGAACTCAGCTCTTTTAGATATTTTTTCTTTCTCTCACTCATTTTGAGCTTACTGTAGACTGAGGTCCTCTTAAGCTTCTAACCAGAATCTGTTTTTAGCAAGATCTGTGACCTTGGGCAAGTCATTAATTCTGAGTCTCATTCATAAAACGAGACTTTAAAAAAAATAAATTTTTACTAACGTCTCTTCTAGGTTTAACATTCAACAATTTTTAAAAATCTGTTACATGACCTTAAATTTCAGGGTATATTCTATCCTTTCTTCTAGCTTACATAGAAGTAAATTATTTAAATAACATTTGCCTTTCTCCATTTTTTTCTTCTTTTCACTTTGATCACTACTCCAATTTACAAGTAAGAGCCGTTTGTTTTAAATCAGTAATTAATAACCAAATTCAATGCTTAAATTTTTTTTCTGAATATGAGGTTTAGCATCATACCAATAAGGTTTAACATAATTATAATAGGAAAAGGACATGCTGTTTTTTGATTTATTAATTTTCAATACTTATACAAATACAGTCATGGAACTTCTTTGCTACAGTGTCTCATTGGTCAAATGTCCTGTTTTCTATGTAGTCTTGCTTCTTATCAAAAAAGAAAGATTTTCATGATTTTGAGTAGTTTTTTTGGTGACTCATAAAATGGCTTTACCATTCATTAGCACATATAATTTAACAATTACAAAGTTAATGCAAAATCTTCACAGTGCTACATGCTTCAGAAAGTAGAAATGAGAAAAGAATCAATTTTTGCTGTAGCTCATCAAATACTTTATAATTTCTATACTCTTTAAATGGAAAATAATTGACTATAGAGATGACCACCTAAATATGTCCATTTTGTGAAAATGAAAGAGTTCACATATTACATGGATAAATCAGCTAATTAGCTCTTATAAACAATAATAACTTCATGGCACAATGAAATCATGACTTTTGCTTTTTAAGAAAGATGACACTTTTACCATAAATATTGAAAAAAGTTTCTCCTTTTTTATTCTGCCCCTGCACAGACAATGTAGACATTGTGGTTATCAGGATTAACAAATTCCATTCTAGTTTATAATGCATTGTGGAATTATTTCAGAAAATTGTTTTCCCGTTATTACAGTCTCCCAACTCCTAGGAGGCTATCTGGTCCTATGGAATTGAACTCTGTAGGGTTGAGAATGGAGATCTATTTTTAACCAATACTCCCAGGGCATTCCTAAATCACTTCATTTGAGAGATATTTCACTAGACTGTAAACACTCAAGGGCAGGGGATCTATATACTCCTACTACCTCGTACAACCCCTGTAATATAAGAAATAGTCAATGAATAAGTGGATAGGGACACTTAGTATTTTTTAAGTGAAAAATCATTAATTTTTATTACATATTATAAGATATACAGATAGATTTAACTAGCAAATATTAAGCATTAGGGGGTTATTATGATTTAAGTGGCTTTTACATATGGGTATTGCATTAATTATTAATTATATTCTCAGGAAAAATTTTAATATTCCTAAGGCAGGTTTTTATGCTTATTTATCTCAGTAAAAGCACCAAGAGAATAAATAATATATAATTATTAAATATGAATAAATTTACTAAATTTGGGAAGTGGTTACACTTACATTTTGCTAAGAAAAATATTTGTTAGTATTCTGGAAAGAGAAATAATTTTGAAATGGATAGTGGTATGAAATTTGATAAAATGGAATTACCTATTATCAGGATAAAATGTATTGCCAATGAGGACCTATTGTCTAAAATTACTTTAATAATCAATAAAATTAAAAGAGGAAGGTAGCAATTGAAAATAAAATTAAATTTATTAATATAAATTTCCATTTTAAGTCATGCATATGTTGGATCTAGTAAAAACTTTCTCAGTGAAGCATTGAATCTTCCAAAGGATAAGGTTTTTATGGATGAGTATTAGATTCTTGTGCTGAAAGATATCTCTGCTGAATTCTTTATGTATTTCTTAGGCTTTTGCCCATTAAATATATATTTTTTCTTATGTTCCAACTTCTTCATTTATTTACTCATTCCATCCTTATTCAATCATCCTGTAATATTTTTCAGCTTTTATAATATGCTAAGATATAAAAAAAAAAAGTGTGACTAAAAAGATAAACAAGGCAAGGAGCCCTTGTTGAGTTCACAGTCTATAGGCAAGACATGCATGATTTAAAAAAAAAATTACTATATAATGGCTTAAGTGCTGTATACCTCTGTCAAGATACCCTGTCATTATTTCTAATTTTACATGTAATAAAAAAATTATGATTTTCCTACCCATATTTGTACCAATTCCTCTGATGCTTTATTTCAGCCAAAAGTCTTAGCATCCTTCTAATGCTAAAGCTAGATACCCAGGTTATATTCTCCACTGCTCTCTCCTCATATCTAATCAATCAGGATGCAGTCTCTTTTGCCTCCAAAATTTCTCTTCTCTCTCTCACTAATGCTGTCCTTCTCATTCCTAAAGATAAATCTTTCCAGAGCACAGATGTGTTCTCTACATGTTCTGGGCATGAAAATGCTTATATAGAAAGAATCTGATTTAGGCCTACTTAGGGAGGATCCCCTGTCCCCCCTACTTTCCAAGGTCCACTCAGGTTTCTAACTAAACCTCTTTCTGCCTTTGTATGCAGTGACCTCCGTCTGGAATAACTTCTCTTTTTTCACACTGAGAATCCTACACATCCTTCATTACTCAACTCATAGAGGTACAGTTTACCATCCCAGCACAGCACGGACTACACTATGTCTTCTGATTTGTGTCTCTATCTTCCACAGGCCTGAGTCAGGACAGAGAATAAGGAATGGGGCCTATACCCAGTGAAGTCTTCAATAAGGAAAATGAAGCAAATGAATTGAGTCTGCATGCCTTTTTTGTACATGCCAATCTCCCTTACTGTCCATGTTTCTTGAAGACTTTGTAACTCTTCCCAGGTGTGTGCCTTGAACAAATGCTTACTGCATGGACATTGTGTAGACATTTTTATGTAAAACTAAATCATAAAGCAGATGACTTAAATGTAAGAAATAAACATAAGAATAGGAATAATCTAATATCAGACAGTAATTTAATGCAAAGAACTCTTAATAAGGATTGGTCAGGTTGAGAACACTCTATGTTAAATTTGCCAGTATTTGTATCCAAATATTCTGGTATGGAGATATTAGCAGGTATTATTTATCAAATTATGCAAAATCCCCAAAATATGATGGAAGCACATCATGCCACTGAATATGACACATAGTATCTGAGCTAAATTGGCCTTTGGGCCTTTTATGTGACTCCAAACATTTAAATCATTCTTTAATTTTATAAGGAGTCAGGTTCTTTCTACTACAATTTTTAAAGTTCTTCATGGATAAAAAGAATGATTAGTGTTTAATAGGACTCATCAGTGAATTAAATGTCTAATACTAAAGGTAAAGTTGGCATGTTAATATTGTTATTCAGGTAGGGTGTGACAATGGGATTTATGTCTAGTTATCATGCACCAAATATTAATTGCATTCATATATCAATTTGATAAAACCCACACACACTTGTACACAAGGGTACGAAACTCTAGATGTACAAGTAGAATTGACTGATTGTTTCACCTCAGGTAACAACTATATCACCTGAAAGAAACATGGGTTGAGATGTGCGTGCATGTGTGTGTGTGTGTGTGCACGTATGCGCACTATTTTCAAGCAGTGTTTTGTGAAAGTGCCATTGCTAACACATACTTATTTTTCTGTGTGTCAATACACAGCTCATATACATGTGCTTCTTTACTGACTCATTTGCTAAGAATTTTAAGCTGACATTCTGAAGCACACAAAGACGTAGGTATGGGCACTGGGGTGGGAGAGGCTATAAGAAAGTCATTTTGTACTTTCAAGGTGTAAATCATGGCACCACCTCAGTTTGCATAAATGTAATACTGATATTCAGTATTGATTTCATTGTTTAGAACCCAGAGCATTTTCAAATTAGTTGGGCAGATTATTAATGGTTTCTTTAAATTAACTGAACAGAAAAAGGAAAAATATCTGAGATCAGTGTTCTTGAGAGGAATTACATTCTAAAAATGAGGAGCAGGGATCCTAGAGCCAGACTGCTAGGGTTCCCACCCCACCCCTAGCAACGCCCTAGCCCTGGGACACTGGTCTGGCTACTGTTTCTATTTCTCCATTTCCTCATCTACAAAATGGAAGTGATAATAGTATTGAATTAATGTGAGGATTAAATTAGTTAAATCATGTGAAACACTTAGAACAGTGCCTGGCAAATAGTAACTGCTATACTTATTAACTTATAACAATTGTTATTATTTTACAAACATCAGGAAGTAGCTGTACTAGTAGTTGATGCAGCAGCAGTAGCAACATCCTGATATTAACATGCTTCAGATTACCCTGACCTATGTGTTAACATCCTTTGTTATTCAAAACAGGGATAGCCTGGTATTTTGATAATGCAGATACAAACAAAGACACTATCCTCTGTTTTATGTAAATAAAGCAGCCACAAACTTCTAAACAAATTTGCAGTACTGAGAGCCACTATATATGAACGTGTCCATGGGTTTCAGTAATTTTTTTTTTTTTTAAGAGTTGGGTATTCAAGTCAAACGTATCAGGCCACTCATTGCATCACAGTAAAGGATGCCTTCTGGTGAGTGCACACATCTGGTGCCCCAGTAGCTGAGGCTGCAGGAAGACAGTGTTTCGGTAAAATGCATACAATTGGAATGGTGTCCCTTGGAACTGGAGTGGTACCACACAGTGGCTCTGTGTACATATACCTACCTCTACCACGAGGAAAAAAAAATAACTCACAAAATTACATCTTGTGCCTTATGGATTAGTAATGTCAGAAAACGTTCATCTGCATAACTAACAGGTTTCTAAATTCTGGACTTTTTCATGTTCTAATGGAAGGTAAGAGTAATATCTACTATTTATAGTGGTCCCCAAAAGATCATTTTACAAATTTTTAAAAATGCTCATTTTTATGACTTTAAACATCCTTAGGTTTTGTTTGTACTCATAGAGCCAAGTGCAGGAGTCACGAAGAAGATTTTCTAAAAGTGAATTAACTTAGAGCTCAAAATGTAGCTAGGCTGACAGCTCACTCTGGTCCAGTTTCTTTTTTCTATCAACTTATGAACTTCCTGCATGGACACAGGTTATTCCCGAAGCTGAAAACTGCAGTTAATGTTCTTGAAAACCTGATCACAGAGAATAGACGTAATAAGCCTCCATGATCTGCAACATGAAAAAAAAGCTCAGTTAGTGTCAGCTCTCGTTTAAACTTTCACCTTTCTCCTTCCAGAAGGGGAATGAAGCTGATTTAGCTATCAACCATCCTTCCATAGTTACCAAAATAAGGACTGGTCCATCCTCTAATATATAATGTTTCAGTCCCATGGCTATAATCAGAAATAAAGAAAAAGAAATTTAATTACTGATGAACCTATCTTTTATACCTAGATTGAAAGACAGTCTTAACTTGGTAATTTAGACAAATGACTGAAAATCATGAAACGTATTGAAAATTAGGTCCCAAAGGTTATGGTTCTTGATATAGCTAAATAAATATTTCAATTCTCAAATTAGGAGAATCCAAATACTACTGTGGTTTCATAATAATTATTTGGAAAAAGCTACACATTCAGTCTTAAATTAATTTTAATTGAGATAAATTAAATAAATTAAACAGGATTATTCAGATCATCCTATATGTGTATGAATATATGTGTATATTTGCATATTTATGTGTGTATACATATATGTGTGTGTATATGTATATACCTATATATGGAAGGAGATAAAAAAGAAAGTTCACCTTAAAAATGATATCTCATCAAGCATGCTTCAATGCATGATAATGTGCACACATAAAGGATGAATTAAAATTTTAAAATACCTGCCATTAATATTGTAAAAACACATTAGACTCATTTTCATTATTGCCTTGCTATCTTTTTCCCTCCATGCTAAATATAATCCCTTTTTATGCATAACACAAATTGCTTCACTTATTAAGGAATTTAAGTAAGCTTGCTTATAAAAATTAGCTAAGCAGCCCATAATTTTGAAGAACCATTGCAACATATGATAATAAGCTCATTTTGGGATAGGGGGATAAGTATTCATTACTGTCTCTCCAACACCAATGCTAACTGATACAAAAGCAATATAGTAAGCCATTTAAGGTAATACTTAAATTTGTTGCTGGAAAATGGTTAATTTCTTCAACATAATATAGGGATCACCACAACTGCATCATTACTTTTAATTACCCAAGATATACAGACCGAATGCGTCAAATGTCTGACAAAGAGGGACATCATTATTTAATTTAAAAACTGATCTTGACAACAGCCTACAATTAGATAAAACTTTATAGCACCTGAAAATGAATCTTAAGACATTACTTTAATACTGAGGAATAATTTTAGTTCTATAATTGTAGTCCATATTTTATGTGATAAGGTTTAGATAAAAATTTATACTTCATAATTTGACTATATAAAATAATAGAGTACCATTTCAGCATGGATTGTTACGATACATTCATTTGAGATTACAACAGCACAGACAATTGCTTCAGTAGCATGATTATGGGGATTATACTTCCAAAAATAGTACACTATCTCAGCTGAGTACCCTTAGCAACACCACCTCAAGACTGGGGATACATCAGTGGAAAAAACCAGACGGGAGGCCAATGAAGCCACAGGGTTTCTAGTCTGAGTGACAATGTGGGTGCCATGGGGGGCAGAGGAAGCAGGACAATCTAGGAAGGGGCGATGATGAGGGTTCAACCAGGCTTTAGCGGGCTCATCTAAGAAAATAGTGCATGTAAAGGAAAAGATGCATTGCCAATTCAAGAAAGAAAAAAAAAAAAGAAAAGAAAAAAGAAAAAAAAACTGAATGAGAACAAAGTTTGGTTAAAGAAAATAGATCAAAACACTGGTTGGTTTTAAATTAAAGGTTGCCTATATAATTGATCTTTCCCTACAATGCTATAATTCACAGAAATGCTACTTTAACTCCTACACACGGACACAGTCATTTCTCCTGGTCTGGAATCTGAGCCACTGTGTGGCAGAAAAGGACATGGGGTCTTTTTCTGCACCTCTGCATTTGACATCGTCCTGCCAGAGAACAACTAAAAACTGTTCAGACCCTTTCCCCATAAGCGGCCTAAATAAATCCTGCACACATTCCTCTTCCATCATCTCCTGACAAAGACCTTTTCCCAGCTATCTTAGGAAATCAAACCTATCCATCTTGAGTCCTTCCAATGACCAGCAGGAGCTCTCAAAATGGAGAGGAAACACAGATGCCTCCTTCTATAGAACTCGGCTTTCTGAATTTTAATATCTGGTAATAAGCAGATTCAAAGGAATTTGTTTCCCAAGCTCTCAATTTACTGTATTTTTAAAAACTGTGTCATATGGTCCAAGAAAGTGAATCAGAAGATACAGCTCTGCATCAGGGAGCACAAAAGCTGTTCAGAGCACTTTGTAAAATGCCGGGATTAAAAGTCTGATTTAAATGGAATTCTGTACTATGCACAGCAACAAAATGTAGGACTACTTGGGTTTGCTTACTAACTTAACAAGCTATCTTTAAAATTAATTTATAATTGTAATTAAAATTAATTTAAAGCTGTATTTATTTAGGACACTATAGACGGAGAACTTCACGAATAGAGTGCAGCAGGTTCAAATTATCCAAGTTCTATTCCCAGTATTAATAAGAAGGTTCTCATTCTTGCAGAATGCATTATATTAATTCTTGGTTCTATTTTCCAAGATGGCATACCAAAGTTAATATTTATGTATCTCTTTAAAATGCTAGGAGAAGTAATTGTATTTATTTTACCAAACTGCTTTGACGTTTAATCTTCAAGCCTTTTATTATGTACTTGTCCTGTCTTGAAATAGAAATAGTATGACTAATATCATGCTGTAATTCTTAGAAGGCAAAATATAATTTTTAAGTTATATATTAAATTAGTTTAATATGTAAAAATTATATATACCTGAGCCAAGTAATTTCAGGTATTTAAGGTTTAAGAAGAAAAATAAATGTGTCATTTCTTGAAGTCCATAACATGGTATAGTAGAAGGTTCTCCAACTAAACATCAAAAGGTCTGGATTCTGCAACTACTCTGGACTTCACTTACCCTGTGACTTTCAGTTTCTTTGTTTGAAAAAGTAGAGAGAAAAATGTATCCTTGTCTTCCCTACGGTGGAGGGTTGATGTATGATGATCATATTAAATGATGAAGTAGATATACTTTGTGAGTATCAAGGACTCAATAAACACAGATGATTCTTCCCCGCACTGAGAGAATTAATCACTTCCTCCTTTGCTGTCCAAAAACAATAATGCTGTTTCATAATGTTACAGAACTTACAGTGCACCTGTGGAAAAATAATTTGTGATTATATCTAGCTACACGCTTAAGTTCGTTTGAAGAAGAGACTCTGTTCTCTGATCTGTATTTGCCTCTTTCACAGATGCAATGCCCAGTAATGAGTTACTGGTTGAGTAAATAAATGAACAAATGATTGATGAATCAGTCCATAAAATCACAAATATTACTAAAGAGTAAAAAGCCATTTGCGAATAAAAAATTGAAAGGAGAGACTTGCAGTGAACCTCTCCTCAATTTAACTCACGCAAAAATTACCACAAATAGGAGGCTAATCAACTGTTAACTGACTCTCTAATACCCTTCCCCCCAAAAAAGATTTATATTGTCTCCCATTTTCCTCAGTGTCAATATTTCTACTTTGGCCAATTTCAAACTACTGATATCACGTCACTTAGCAGGGAAGAGATGTGTCCAATATGTCCTCACCAGCGGCACAAGCTGTCTCCAACGCATCACCGACAGGAGCTCCTCCTGCAATAGCTTCAACTGTATGTTTACTTTGACTCTCATTGTTCCTTCCCCCTCATTTTGAAAAAGCCTTGCTAAAGTCAAGCGAGTAAATTTGACTCTGACAAACCCGACATCCTAGGGAAAAGGGTTGAAACAGGTTAAATTCCAAAGAAAAGGGACATGAGACAAATTGCTCCACTTGTGGTTGGCGGAGTTCACTTCAACTTTTTCAGACTACGAAATCTGGCTCAAGGACCACAAAAAGAAAGAGTGTGGATGCCATTACTTACTCAATTGTGTTTCTGTCCACTTTTCCTGTCATGTTAATGCCATAGAACTGCTGCATGGCAGCTAAGGCGGCCTGCATGGTCTCCGCGGAGCGCAGCACCGACATTCTGGGGTCAGTTGGTGGAAGGTAGCCGTACTTCTGTAACCAAACCTGCAATAAGGACAATTCCTTTTAGATCAACCTCAAAATTGAACAATAAGTTTACAGTAACCAAGTTATGTCCATAGTGGATCTTTAAACTTTATTTCCTCTACAAGGGCATATATTTAAGTGTTTTGTCTCTTTTTAACACACATTCTGTAGTTTATTTTAATATAATTTTGATGATCATTGTGGATCCTTCTAGAACACCTACAAACGCTAACTGAAAAGAAAAAGGTTACTCATTTGTTGCAAGCTTATCACTTATAAGGAACTATACTCAATACTGGATAAAATAACAAGATGATCCCTGCCCTTTAGGAACTCAACTTCCCAAAATAAGGGATGATATCTTTTCAACAACGACCCCAATGAGACATCTATGCTGGAAGGGGTAGTTAATGGGCATATGCCACATCGAAAATGTTACTTTCCTGAACAACTTACCAAGGACTGTAGCCATCAAGAGTAGCATCAACAATATAGACCATATTACTCTGTCATGACATTTTGAGTACAAATTTCATGCAATTGATCTATTCAATTATAGCTAGATGTCTTCAAGGTTAGGTAAGTGTTTCTCATGCAAAGAATAGTCTTTCATTTATTTAAGGTAACTCTCTTCAATACTAATAATATAAGTGACCAAACTTCTCATATGTAGATGAAATCAGACTATCTTGCTAAGTATGTTTGGGTCTCTCTTTAAGGATCTCATGATTTTTATTCTCCTCTTCCCCAGAGAAGGGAGATCTGTGTGGATAGTGAGAGAAAGATGTCAGAATTGAGCTCACATCCCAATCGTGATGATAGCAAAAATTCAGTCATTTAAGGTCAGATTTTTAAAGTAACCTAAAACTCAGGGTATTTGGGGAAAATTTTTTTCACCAGAGAGCAGATGCTTTCCAGTTCTACAATTCAATGCATTCATTTTAAATGCACAATCATATGTTCAGCTCATATCCCATCCTTCTGTCCCTACCTCACTCTTCCATGGGGCACTAAGATTTCTTGAAGTGCAGTGAAGTGCCTGTCAAATTGAGAAAGGCCAACTAATTCTGCCTGTCACACAGAATAGAAGCTGTGCTGTTTAATGGAAGGTATTCACCAGTATGTATTTCCACTCTCCACCTGGCTCTATTCATCATACAAATGATGATCCTATGAAACTACAGCTTTTCCCCTGTACCTGATATACTTCCACTATGACCTGACAACTAACACAGAGGAGAGCTATTTTCTCAGTGAAAACAAACAGTAATTATATAAACTAAATTTCACCAAAAGAAACTGATATGAAATATACCAAAATCTTAATGTATGAAAAAACAAGGTGGACTCATTTGTAGTATTTCCAAGAAAATGTTGCCCCCAGAAGTTCAGTACTATAAGCACAACCTTCTGAAAATAAAATAAAACATTTATTCTAAAACTATTTAAGAGATCAACAATACCTCACCGTCAGGAAGGTTTATTGTCGAAACTCCATCTAGTAAACTCATCTATCACATAGTGAAAACATGCCAAGACACTCCTCTCATCTAGTCTGTAATGAACAGGCTTCCAGGGAAGACACATATATTCAGTTACCTAGTCAACAGTGCTGCAGTCTGAAATAGATTCCATTTGTTTTCTGAATGAAGGAGACAAGATTTCACTGGCAATGTATTATTTACTAGAAAATTCAATACCTATTGTAATGCAATTTCCCCCAAATTAGAAGATTTCATCTTGATATTTAACAGTATACATGCACTAATATTCAGAAATTGAACTCTTTTTCCCATAACTCCTTATTTGCATTTATTTCTAACTTGTTAGAGAGCAGACTTGTTGCTAGGTTACTCATGGGTGCTAAGCTACTGGCAACCACGTCGTTTATGGTGACAGCAAAGAGAAAACTGTTAATAATAAACCCTATGATTTATATACAAATAGGAAGACTATAAAATATATAAATTTTAAATGGATAATGAAAAAATAGCATGTTATAAAAATACATATTGATTTATGCCTTATCCTTTCAAACAAATGAACTGGAATAATAAAAAAATAATTGTGATTTTTCTTCAAGTTCTCTTTTACATTATGCCATTTATCATGAAAGTCAGTTTTTTCTAAATGATTGAGAAGTGAATAATTCTTTTTAATTGTAAAATATCAGAAAACGTATGGGACCTACCATTTTATAATCAAAGTTTGTTTTTTGTCTGATAACTGTCATTGAGATCATAGGTCACCTTGAGTATACCATTCTTAATATCATTGTTATTTGTTAATCACGAAATCTCTGACATCATCAAGAACTGACCAGGAATAATTCTCAAGGGAAAATTGCAATGCACCTTTCCACAAAACAGTGGAAAATCATGCATATCAGTGTCACGTTAAGAGTATGAAACCAGCAAGCCGTCTGCTGCAGACAATCATAGTCTAGGTGGATATAAAAAACAAGTAATTATACCTACAATGACCTAAAGTATTAATTTGATCCACAGTGCTTCTTTACACCCAATACTCAATATGGAAACTGCAGGGAAAAACAAATACTTGCTTAAATAATCTTAAACCCTGAGAGAGTATAGTCTCTTGAGTTTGTTTTTGTCTTTTACTAACTACTTTGTTTAAGCAGATGACACCACAGAATTCTGAGAGTCTGATCATTTTTGGTATGATAGAGAAAAGAAATCTGTACCAAATAGCCCTACATAACATGTTAATGCTCCTTGGAGGACACTAAGTTGGCCAACATGGTGATGTAAAACTGACCAAATACAAGGTGGACAGGGCACTCAGCATCAATGGTAGAAAACCACTATGGCCAAGATCCACAGAGATTCATAAACGCTGACTCTTAAGTCACCAATGAAGATCAGGTGTACAGTGTATATCAGATGCAAACACTGGTCCACAATCATCATAGACGTATAGGAAACTCTGTTATAAGTCACCTTACTCTCTGTCTATAGAACAAAGCCCTTGTGTTATATAAATAGAGCATGGTGGGTAGCCTTAGCACATTATCAATCTAGAGTAATGAAAAGGAAAGTTTAAAAAATTGAAATATGACAGAAGTGACTAGAAAACCTTTCTCTCTTTTCTACTAAATTGCAACCTTTAATGCTTTATTTGATGGAAAATTAAATTAAACGTACAAAGTAGTATTTGAAGGTACACCATATCCCTTAAAGACTATAACATAGACTTCATCCTCATACATTGTTATTTGAAATATATACCTGTTTTAAACATTGTTTTTAAAATATTGCTCTCCTGAATGACAGGAAATAAATCTGCCTTCTGTTATTGCTTGTCTCTTAATATTTTTTTTTCAGCACTCTCACATACATATAATGGATAGTTAAGGAATAATTTCCTCATGTATGCATTTGGGGGAAATGATGTTGAATTTGCAGGTTTGATGTGATGATTGAGAATACATAAAGCCACCAGCATATTTTTTGCTCAGTCCATCATATTATTATTTTATGCCTACTAACTGCTCTGAGTTCTTGAAATTGTTCCTACTCAGGTTAAGACCTGTCCTTGTGCTGGGGCAAGATTGAAATGCAGGTAAGACATAAGGAATCAGAGTTGTGAGGAAAGACAGCTTGTTTTTATTTTGTTTTCTTTGTTTTGCCTTCTTTTGCGTGCTGGATGGACACATGCATTTGAGAGCACTGGAAAACTATCAAGAAACAAGTTTCTTTAGAGACATAACTTGACTCCTTTTACTGTCTGGGAGTTAGCCTTGTCATCATCATGAGAACAAGCAAGCACAGAACCTCAAATGCAGCAACAAAGTCTAACCTTGAATTACCTTCCCTGTGTTCTCACATAGTCAAGTTATCTTGCTATCTTAGAGACAAAACCAATTTCCTGCACTTGGTGATTATTCAAATGGAGGAACAACCAGAAGAGTTCTGGTCTCCGCAGAGTAAGAGGACTTATCAAGCAATAAAAAGTAAGCACTTAAATATTAAATTTGTCCCAACAGATATTGCCTTTACTAGACTGTAGTATAAATACGAGTAGCAGGCATGCAAAATTTTAGTAAGTCCCTTAAGAAAGAATATCTTTGTCACTAATATTTCATGTAACCATACTGGGAAAACCTGTATTAATCGACTCAGCTTTCCACACCCATATATCAGTGTGGTATCCTGAAAGATGGTTATCAACAACAAAAAGGAGACATTAGCAATTCTCATGAATAATAGCAAATATAAAGAGGAATATAGATTTAGAATTTAGAATATACATTTTTATTTGTTTCTCAGGACAGTACTAAAATCTAGAGAAGTAAATTTTCCTCCAGTTGTTAAAGCTAGTAAGTTTATCAATGCCTTAATATAAAATTAAGATACTCCTATTCATTTACTCAGGTGAATCACAAATGTAAGAACCAGGTTAAAATTCCATCACTGGTAGGACCCAACATACAGAAAGAATATCTTGCAAGGATGTTTAGATATTTTTCAAAGAAGATTTTAAATAATTAAACTAATGAATTTATTAGGGGATATATTTTAGAAAGTATAGAAATTAGTGGAGGTGAAGAAAAAGGAGGTATGGTTTGGAACTTTATTTAACTTGAAAAATCACTTTGCCAGACCACATGTCTATGTGTGACTGAGCCAGTGATTTCAGGTAGAGCTCATTGCAGCTCATTTGTGATATGGCCAAATGCAAAATCCACAGGCCCAGGGATCATATGATCCAAATTACAGCATTCCATATAGAAGGAAAAGGGCAAAGGTAATAGTTTTATTTATAGTGTTTATTTTATAGTATTTTTTGGTATTTATTTAGTAACAACCACTTCAATTTTTTTTTTTTGTGATTTTGGGATGTCATTTTTAAAATTAGTGAATTCATGTTAAATTTTAACATTTTTACTAACAGAAATATTTAAGTATGTAATGATTAACATATATTCTGATATAATAAACTGACTTCCTTGATATAATAAACTGAAGAAAGGCATTTTTAATAGTTTTCAATATTATAAAATTATTTTCCATTTTTCAGTATGAGACTTCTAAACGTTATTGTTAAAATTCTATTATTAACTAAAATTAACAACTAAATAGTGTGTATCCCCTATTTTGTGTATTACTCACAGAGTTAGCAAAGGCTTAAGGACATTTTCCCCTGAAATAGCATATATTTAATAGTTACAAAGAAGGGTAGAATTTAGGGGCTAAATCTTCTAGTCTGAAAAGTGGCTATAAATATGAATTATAACTACCTATTAACTAAAAAACTAAACTGATGTGGGAGTAGTCATTCAGAATTGGTCACATTGAAAATTCATAGGATAAGTTAATGAGGCAGAAATTAGCCTTTCTGTTCATTCAAAAATCTAAATGGGTTCTAAATCACCATCCCATCCCTACCACGAATGAATCAGTGTATGGAATTGCACATATAGAATTCAATTCCTTTAGAATTTTACTGTCTATTTAAATGGCTTCTTAAATGGAAATCAAACAGTGGAAGGACCAAAAGTTACGCCATTGAACATCTTAGCAATCAAGAGACAACTGCCATTTGGGCAAGGAGATGGAAAACAGCTGGATCATTAGTAAAATTATAACGATCATGATGACCATATTTTTCACCTTAAAATGAAATTCTCTAATTTATGACAGAAACTAAAAACTTAGGATATAAAGGCTAAGGAGAGATTTTCCATTCTGCATAAGAGTGAGCTGCAGTTCATATTTCATAGCTATGGGAGCAAATCCCCTCAAATAGTAATGGCTGAGCTCCAGTGATCAAACAAATAAACAAAAACACAAACAAAAAAAAAAACCCCACCAGACTAAATAGTTGTTTTTAATTGGGATTCTATCATATGCTAGTCATTGTACTGGAAAGTTTGAATACTGTGATATACTGGTCTCCTTATGCGTCTTTCATGGGTTTTTCCTAAGTATGTTTTACATTTTTACAGATGAATATACAGTGTACATGCACACACACATACACACTGATAAAACAAGACAAAAAAAAACTCAAAAAGACACAACTCAAAAAACAATGAACAATAGCAGGTCATTATATCATCTCACCATCCCCAGTTTCTTAGGTGGACAGAAATAATTACCAAAACAGTAACTACTTATATTAATCATTAACATGATTCTGCTTTATATCAAAATGACCTCACAAATCTAAATAGAGTAAAATTCTCCTCAAATCTGTGCTTCATTACGCTAGTTGAATGAAGTGCTGAGCAACACATTCTGTGAATTTTCTGAAGCGTCCTTGAGCCTGAGTCACGTAGATGATCAGCTCAACTGGCCCTTATTTTCTGGGGGCAGATTCAATATCACCAACACCAAAAAAGGATGACGAGATTAATCTCAAGGTCTTCAAAGTAGTATAAAATGTCCCATTGAGATGTAGGCCCAAAGTGCCGCCCATTTTATGTAATGTGTGCATCCACACATTCATGCATGAATACACTTATGTATAAAATAAGAAGAAATAAACTTCACTTTGTGAAGTTCAGAGTGATACTGGGGCCCTCACGTGGACACCACATTTATTTATCACCTACATTCCAGCAGGTATCCGGAGTGAGAAGGTAGAGTTGCACAGTGTGGAGGGGTTTACAGAATCACCTGCAATCGTTAGCTTGATTCTAGCACATTACAACATACCACTATTTTTCTGTGACAGATTAAATGAATTTATGGGTTTTATCTTCTTAAAAGTAGAAATTTTATAATACTTTGTGATATGATGGGGAATGACCAAAAAATATTTTGTACCATATATATGTTTCCTGGTTATCTTATGAAAATGTACTTTAAAGAGTTGTCAAACTTTTTACAAAAAGACAACAGTGTTGCCATTTTCTGTAAAGGGAACTGGCTGTAAATAGTATACTACTATTTAGCTAGCTACGTTGAAAGTAAATTGTCTCAAGATAAAAGTGATGTTTTAGCAATGTAGAAGAAACTACTTTTGAAATAAAGATGTGCCACATAGAATGTTAAAAATGCATGTTTAGAAATGTTTCCATTATAACATGACTTTACACTCAAAAAGATACAAAAACTTCACCTATTAAAACTCTCTCTTAAAAAAAAAAAACCCACAACTTCCTCAATTTCCTACTTTAAAATTCCAGCAACAGGGGCTCCTGGGTGGCTCAGTCAGTTAAGCTTCCAACTCTTGATTTTGGCTCAGGTTATGATCTCAGGGTAGTAAGCTCGAGCCCCATGTGGAGACCCATGTCAGGCCCTATGTCAGGCTCTGAGCTGGGTGTGGAGCCTGCTTTATATTCTCTCTCCCCCTCTCCCTCTGCCTCCCCCCATACTGTGTGCATTCTCTCTTTCTAGAAAAAAAAAAAAAAAAGAAAGAAAGAAATAGAAAAAATAAAGTAAAATTCCAGGGGGCGCCTGGGGCTCAGTTGGTGAAGTGTCTGCCTTGGGCTCAGGTCATGATCTTGGAGTCCTGGGACTGAGCCCTGCATTGGGCTCCCTGCTTGTGGGAGTCTGCTTCTCCCTCTCCCTCTGCCCTTCCCCCCCTCCCACGAACCCCCCATGCTCTCTCTCTCTCTCAAATAAATAAAATTAAAAATAAAACAAAATAAAATTTCAGCAACAGAATTTTCTACCTGTAAAATTACCTTAAAAAGAATCATTTTAGTGGGATTTTAAGCCCATTTGTTAAAAGTATGAAAATGCAACAACTGATTAGTTGTCAAGAACAACTGATAGACATCATGAAAGATGGAATTTACTGTCGACTTTTACCAAAAAACTTTTGCATAATTGATGGGTAGGATTATTAAAACAAGGCTCATGAGCTGTAATCAGCTCATGATATAACTTTTTCAGTTGCATGTACATTTCCTTATGAGGTAGTGAGATTCTTTTCTGGCCATGGTAATTTTATATTGCTATATTTCAAAGTGTTAAATCAATATTACAGTGGAGTCAGTCACAGAGTTCTCCAAGATAATAATGATAGTCCTAAGAGGAGCAAAACAATATACATACAATTAATAAGTAAAACAAAAAATATTCTTAAATTTTATGACATCCCTAGCTTATCTTAATATTTTTATTTTGAGTATGTTTCATAATATATGCAATGTTTAGTACATCTGCTTATGAATAGAATTATAAATAAAAGAGGATAAATGTTAAAAAAAATTGATTGATGGAGATATGCTATCAAAAGTGTGGAGATCACTGATCTGAAAGAAAGTACTCTATTTTTAAAAATGAAGCTACTTCCTTAAATTCTCTCCAATGTGATATACTTACTCTCCGTAAGGGATGAGAAGACAGTTTATAAATATCTATATATTACATTCTGACTATGACAATTCCCAAGCTCTACCTTTTCCATCACACACTATTGAAGCTACTCAAGTCCTATAGAATAAATTCCTTAGATTGACTTCCAAGCCATTCATGATTTAGTCTCAAAGTATGCCTTTGTTACTTTGTTCCATGGAATTCTTTGGTCACGCTGAAATTTGAGTCCCACTCCCAACAGACCAAGAACAACAGCCATTCCTTTACTGCCCACTACGTACCAATTTACATACATTATCTTTATCCCTTATAACACGTCTGTGAGTTAAGCACTATTATCTCTGTTTCCAAAATGACAGAATACACCCCAGAACGATTAAATAACTTGTCCAAGGACACACCAATATAAGAGGAATGATCAGTATTCAGAGATCTGACAGATACCCATGCTTGGCTCACTCTGTTATTCTAGGCTGCTTCTTAGACATGGAAGAGACCCAGCTGTCTGTCTGTAGCCTGGGAAATCCTAGGAGACCTATTCACATTTCAAAACTTCACAGACCATCTGAAAATACATCTACAGTAACTGACAGTGTTCGGTTTTTATGCAAACAAACCATCCCTTTTTACATCATGAAAGTATACCTACCGTGGTTGCCTATGTTCTGGGTGTAACACTCACTCCTACTTCCAAGGGCTTTTCTAAATGCCAATGCAAAACAGGCTCACACAGTCCAATCTGCCCAGCCCAATTAATATTCTTATTTCCATGCTAGAATATTCTATGTAAGGTTATTTCAGTTTTATAGTTTAAAAAAACCACTGAAACCCTCTTGCCAGAGACCTACCTTTTCTTCATTAATTCTTTCACAGCACTTTCTTATTGTAGCCTTGCTACTGCTAGTTAAATATATCTACACTTTGCTTGGTCATCTCTTCTAAAATTAATCCCTCAAATACCATCTATGTACTGATGACAGACCAATTTAACCCTTTAACCCTGACGTTGCTCTAATGCCAGGACTGCTACCACACTGCTGTTTAAACCCCAAATACAGAATTATCCCTAATTCTGCTTTTTCCTCATCATTCATAGCTAATCCATCACCACTCCTTCGCTCCAACTTTACCTTGAATGCAAACCTTATTTCTGCTGACACCCCTTTGTCTAGGACACCATCATTTATGATCCAAAATTACAAGATTCTCCAACTGGCCTCTGCTTTCATATTGCTACCTCTCTCTCCTCATCCAACTAGTTGTCTTTTTTTTTTTTTTTTGGATAAAAACACAAAACCCAAAATTTATCATTTTAGCCATTTTCAATTTGACAACTCAGTGGCATTAAGTACGTTTACACTGTTACATATCCATCACCACTACCCATCTTCAGAATTTTTTCATCATTCCAAATTGAAATTCTATATGCATTAAACAATAACTCTCCCTTTACCCTCTTCTCCCAGTCCTTGATAACCACCATTCTGCTTTCTGTCTATGAATTTGACTACTCTAAGTAACTCATATAAGTGGAATCATGCAGTATTTATCCTTTTGCATCTGATTTATTTCATCTAGGATGTTTTCAAGGTTCATCCATGTTACAACTTGTAGTATGTAACATTTTTTTAAAGCTGAATAATATGACATTGTATGTATATACATCTTTTTGTGTTGTTTCCATCTTTTTGGATATTATAAAGAATGCTGTTATAAACATTGGTCTACAAATATCTTTTCAAATCCCTGCTTTCAGTTTTGGGGGATATATATTTAGAAGTGGAATTGCTGGGGCGCCTGGGTGGCACAGCGGTTAAGCGTCTGCCTTCGGCTCAGGGCGTGATCCCGGCGTTATGGGATCGAGCCCCACATCAGGCTCCTCTGCTGTGAGCCTGCTTCTTCCTCTCCCACTCCCCCTGCTTGTGTTTCCTCTCTCGCTAGCTGTCTCTATCTCTGTCAAATAAATAAATAAAATCTTTAAAAAAAAAAAAAAAAAAAAAAGAAGTGGAATTGCTGCATTTTATGGTAAATTGAATACACCATTTTGGAGGGACTGCCTTACTGTTTTCCAGTGGCTTCACCATTTTACATTCCCACCAATAATGCACAAAGGGGTACAATTTCACTTCTTCCTCACCAACACCTGTTATCTTCTGGTTTTTGGTTTATTTGTTTGTTTGTTTTTTCTATAAATGATATGAGTTAACTTTTTAAATGTAGAGCAAGGAATATCATTCACTTGATTATAACCCTTAAGCAGTTTCCCAGTGACTTAATGTAAAATCCAGATTCCTTACTGTGGCCGACAAGTTCATCCACTGTCATTGGTGAGTCTTTAACTTCTTTTCATAGTACCCCCTTTTAATATTCCAGGCATATGTTCTTTTTTTTTAATTTTCCCCCTGGAACCAGCTAAATTCTTTCCTGCCTTGGAGTACTGCATTTACCTTTTCCATGTATGAAATACAAAAATATATTTCTGTCCATCCTTCAAAATTTAGGTCAAATTAGACTTCTTCAAAGAAGTCTTCACTTTACCACTACCACCAACACCATGGAGCATCCTGTTTAAGTCTCTATCATGATCTTATCATGATTACTACATGGTAGCTTTGTTTGCTTATGTGTTTGTTCTTTATCTGTCTCTTTCAACATGATAGGCACAACACCTAGAACAATCTTCTGAGCTAGAGTAATGGAATTACAAAGGCTAGATAAGTGGAGAACCCACTAGGTTGAGTTAACTACCCAGTGGGTTAACTACCCAATTATTCATTCCCCCCTCACATATACAACTAGGCTCCAAATGTGAACGATAAATCTCAGCTCACTGCATACATAGCAAAGGTTAGTAACTTCCAGGAACCTCAGAATAATTCTAGGACATACGGAAAAAGGTGAAGTATGCATGACAGTTTGGGTCAACGTTAGAAAAACACTTAGCAGTTCTTATCTTTGCCTTTTCAGATTCAACTTCCATCCCCACACCTGGAGATAAAAATCAATGTGGAATTGTTTTTACTGCTTGAAAATTGCTTTCAGGGAAGTACTGATATTCAGTATAAACAACACGCCAAGAGCTTAGTTCATTAAGGCAGGTGCTGTGTTAATCTCCTTAATACACGGGCTCATACAATTATCACAATAAGCCTGTGAGGCTGGTATTATTGTCTTCATTTTACAGATGAGGAAACAGGCTGAGAAGGGTTAATCAACTTGCTCAGGGCTACAGAAGTAGGTGATAACCAGGGATGAGAGTTTCAGTGTGAATCTAAAATGGCACTTGTTCTTAACAATTGCCAGGAAGCCAAGAAGAGTGAGTCCTTGATAAACTAGCCTTTATGATGTAAGATTAAGAAAGACCCAAACAGGCCATTCTAGGTCAGAAATCAGCTGTCTTATTTCGAATAGCTGAATCACATCTGTGGGTAGTTGGGATATTTTGCTGGGGAAAAAAAAAAGAAACATAAACAAAAATTGAATGACATTATTACCTTTCTGTCCAACAGAACCCTAACAACTAGCAAAGAGAAAGGAAAAGTAAGGAGCTCTCAAAGGGCTGAAAAGTATTCTTATTCTCTAAAAGTGAAACTTTTATTTCTTTCAAAACAGCATAGCCCTCTGAAGGCAAATCTCTTTCTGATTTCTACCACATGGTAAGAAAAGAGGTTTAATTTTACCAACTAATTATTATATTGAGAATTTGGAAGCACTTAACATTGCACTTAATTTTGAAGTAGGGAAGGACAATTAATAAGGGTAGATTCTCCTGACAGAACCCCAGAAACAGAGTGAATAATGGAAGAACATTTAAAAACAACAACGGGCACCTGGGTGGCTTAGTTGGTTAAGCATCAGACTCCTGGTTTGGGTGCAGGCCATGATCTCATGGGTTGTGAGACAGAGTCCTTCTTTGGGTTCCGCACTCAGCGGGGAGTCTGTTTGAAGATTTTCTCCCTCTGCCCCTCCCCCCACTCCCACCCATGCATGTACTCTCTCTCACTTAAATAAAAAGAATAAATAAAGAAAATAAATCTTTTTTTAAAAAATAAAAACAACAGCAAAAACACATGTATTCCAACTTCCAGTGCTCACCGATCCGCTTTCTATCTCTAGGGACAATCTTGTGCATCAAAATCGTGAAACCACCCTTTGTCCCAGAAGGTATATATTTCTTGGAAATGTGAAACTTTTTTTTTAAGAGAATAACATAGTATGAAGGTTGAAAGAGTTTAACATTTATTATAATTAAAGTAATTTGGAGAATAAATGCTTTGTGACAATTAGAAGGTGTTTTGCTTTGTTTTTGCTTTTTTCCAAAATAAGATTACCTGTGTTTTAAAAATATATATGCTTTAGGATTGATAAGTGGAAATTCAAGTTTCTCAAGGATAAGAAGTATTCCAGATTCTTCTAAAGAAGAAGGAATTTAAAAAACAAATGAACAAAAAAATCCTCTTCCATGGTGCACTAATTTTTACTGAAATATTTACTAAAAACCTATTACGGACAAGTTCTGGGCTAGGCCTCGAGGTCACCACAGTGAAAAATGCAGACAGAGCCCTTGGTCTCCTGGAGTGTTCAGACTGATGGCTCCAGGTAGCTTACCTGGAGCTACCTCCAAATAAATACGTCATTTCAGATAGTAACAAGCGCTTTAAACAGAACAGAGTGCTGTGAAATCTCACTGAAGGATCTAACTTAGATTTAGAGGATAAGAAGACACATGAATTGATAATTAAACTGAAACTCAAAATATGAGAAAAAGCAAAGGAGATAAAAGAGAGACGCTCACACTAAGGTGGCAGATGGGAAGGCACATATGCCCAGAAGCATGGGTGGTGGGTTTGAAACAGGTGTACAAATTCTTTGACACTTGTCCCATCATAAGGACAAGTGTCATAACCCCTTGGTTATGGGCTAGTCTTATTAGCTGCTTTTGATTAACAGAGTATGATGGAAGGATGAAATGCTGCCCAACTTTTAAGGCTATGTTAGAAAAGGCTTCTGCCTGGCTCTCTCTTGAGAAAATCACCCTGGGGACCCAGTCTCCATATTGTAAGGAAGCCCAGGCCACATACAGAGGCCACACGTAGATTCCCTCTGACAGTCTCATGTGAAGTACTAGCCAATGAGTCAGGATCAACTAACTGACAGACAAGGGAATAATATACATTCACATGATTCCAGCTCCCAGTCTGTGAGTAGTGCTTATAGAAACAAGCTACCTTTGCTGAGCCTTGCCCAAACAAGGGCAAATGAATGCTGTTATTGTTTTAACCCACTAAGCTTTGGAACTAATTGTTTCATAGTAATAGATAAGTGAAATAGCATGAAAGACTTTGCATTTTCAAGGAACTGAAAGAAAGCCACTCTGGCTAAGAGGGAGTGAGTCCAGGAAAGAGTTATATGATCAAGTCATGCAATAACATATAGCATTTAATATGTGTGAGTGTAATATGGAAAACAGAGAAGGGTTTTAAACCTCTATGTGATATGATCAGATTCGGGTTAGAAAAGTATCTTTCTAGCTACTGTGTGGGTAATTAATTGGAGAAAATATGAATAAAGTGGGGCAGTTAGGAAGTAAACGCAATTCTGGCATTAGCTGCGGAGATGGATAAGTAGATGTTTTCAGGAGACATTTGAGAGGTAGATACAACTTTGTAAGCTATACAGTATGTTGCAGTTGTTGTTACTACTATTACTATTGTTATGTCACTTAAGGTTGGTACATACTGTTTTTTGGGGGGTTGAATGCTAGGCATAGGATACAAAGAAACTTCAAAGTGTTTGCCATTAAGGAATTCATAGCCAGGCTGTCAAAGAAACAAGCAAACATTCTGATGGAAGCTTATATGGGCACCAAAGGTTCACCTGGATAGGTCAGCCAAACCTCAGAGGGTGATGGTAATAGAACTTAAACATACCTCAAAAAGCATTTCAGGGCATTTAAATCTCCTTAGTTTATGAAAAAGTCTCCTCTGTCCTTTTTCCATCTCCAAGGTCACTTCCCTAGACTAGGCTCTCCTTTACTTGTACTTGAATATTGCAACACTTGCCTAATTGCCTAATTCATTTCCCTGGCTCCATATTCTTTCCATTTTGATCTATCCTACTTAGTACTGAAAGATTAATTATCCTAAAATATCATTTCCTTTTTTTAACTTTCCTGCTCAAGACACAATGATTGCTATCATTTACTTCCTGAACTGGTTTAAAATTCTTCTCTTGCATTTAATAAACTCCAAAAGTTCAGAACGTATCTACTTCTGCAAACTCAACCCTCTTTAAAAACATGTTACTAAATATTACATAAACTGATTTATGGGCCACAGAATGTTTCCCAGGGTTTGCTTATGTTCCTACCAGCCCCATGTCATCATTATCCTGCATACACCAATGTATCTTGACCAGTCAAGTCCCAGTCTTCCTTCAAGTCTTATATTTTCTTATCTCTCTCTCTCTAGTATTTAATGTGAAGGCAGCTCATTGAGTACTTAAGAAGTCATCATCTGACAGGTAATGCTCTAAGGTGGGTATGGGCACAGCCCTTGAGTCTAGAGGATTCAGGTTCAAGCCTGGATCACATAGCCATTAGTTACGGTCTTGAGCAAAATACAGGGCCTTTGTAAGTCTCCATTTGTACATCTGTGAAATGGAGATAATATCACTACCTAACGGTTAGTGACGATTCAATAAAATATCGCTACAAGAGTACTTATCGTCGGGTATGGCACAAAATAGTTCAGCAATACTGAATAAAAAATATACATTTGTTTATGTTACAATTATTTATATAACACAATTCTATTTCCAAAATATCTAAAAAATACATGACAATTTAAGGTAACAGATTTGTTACATTCTGGACAAAAGTATCTCTGATCTCTACACCCACTGAGAAGAAACCACAACTACAAAACAAAAACTGCTCCTCTGCTACCACATACCATTGCTGATGAACATCTCATGAGCCTCTTTGGGATCTTGCCCTCTGAGGTTCCGGTACTTTGAGCTGCATCCTCTCTCTACCATAAATCCTGTTTTCTACTTCCTGGATTCCTCTCAGTCTCCTATCATGTCTTGTAGTTTATATCAACACAACAAGATAATACTCTTAAAGAGATGAGCTCAAAGTCTGGCACAGGTATCAATGTTAGTTTTTCCTCTTTTCTTCTGAGAACATGTCCCTAACTGCATTTATTTCATCGATATGAATTGCTACCTTTGCTTAATTCTACAAATCCATGGTTTCGTTATCCTACAGGTTCAAGTATTACTGACATGCATCAGCTGAGCCTGGATTCCCTCACCTTTAATTGGCTTCTCTCTGGTAACAAGGCAGATAAACCACAACGTTGTCATCTTGTGTTTCCTCCTGGTGATGTGAACACTCACATAGCAAGTTTGACAAAATTATAAGGGCTGTGCTATTTGAGGACAATAGTGGGACACAGAGAGAGGGAGGTAAGAAGTAAAAGAGAGAGTTAGAGAGCAAGAAGTAGAAAAAGACCAACAGTTAAGGGGTGCCAAAGAAAAGAGGCCAACAAAAGACACAATGGAGACACCAGAGAATTAGAAGAAGAATCAGAGGTAACAGGGAAGTTGACAGAGGATTCTTTCAGGTCACAACCGTCAAGATTGATAAAAGTTAAAACACAGTGCCCCCACCCCCACTAAAACTTTGCATTACAAAGCACTGGCAAAGCTGTAGAGTAACAGGTCCTCTTCCACAATGCTGAAGGGAATGTAAGTTTATAGAGTGTGTTGGGAAACAATCTGGAATGTATTAAAGTAGATGTAAATATTCTAAATAAATTTGTAGGGTATATTCCTTAGAGAAATTCTTGCACATGTGCACCAGAGACTTGTGTGCAAAACAAAACAGAACAAAAATTAAAAGGAAACCTAACTAGAGAATGGAATGGATAAATGAATTGTACTATAATATTTCAGGGAGATTCTATATAATAGGTGAGGAAGAAACTATGACCTTCTCTTGGTGTCTCATTGCTTCCTTTCAATATTCCAGGTCTCAGCTCAAATGGTACCTCCTCAGAGAGCAGCCTTTCCAAGTCATCCTAAATAAACAGGCCTCTCCTATTATTATATATTTGCATAACTTATTTAATTCCTCTAAAGTAATTTCCAAAACAGATATTTATTTTACTTGTCTGTCTCCTACCTTCTGGACTCTGGGCTCCATGAGGGGAGGGACTATGTGGGTCTTATTAAACTGCAGACAGAACAGTTCCTGGCATGGAGTAAGTACTCAATAAATATTGAATGAATGAGCAAATGATTATAATTTAATATTATATACTCATAAAGAAGAATCAGATGGACCCATATGTAGACACATGTACACACATACCTATATTTATGCTTGCATGTGCATAGAAGACTTCTATCTGTTTACACAAGAAATCATTAAGGATGTTTACCTCCTATGAATGGAATTTGTGGGTAAAGGGTCGAAACAGAAGATTCTAGGTAACTTCTAACTTTTACTATTTATTCTGTGATTATGCTTTTAAAAGACCTATTAAACAAATGAAAAAATCAGAGGCAAAGTCTGGTTAAAAGCAGTCCTTTCGATGTATAACAGATGATACCCCACATAATATTCAAACACTGCGTAAAACAATGCAATTTAAATGGATTTCAGGGACTGCACTTGCACTGATTAAACATAATGAGTTCTGTATTTCTGTAGCAATATCATTAGACCACTAATCCAGTAAATATTATGTTAAAATCTTCCACACTATTCTTGTATGTTACTCATTTGTGTTTAATTTAACATGTTATTTTGATTTGATAAATACAGCAAATTAAAATTTGAAATGGGTCAACCCTGCAATTCCGAATTGTTGGGGAATAAGGAAAACTGCTCCATGAAACAGAATTACATGATTACATTTAGACTCATTTTTAAAATATTCCAACCCATTCAATATATGATGTTGTTCACAGAAAAATATACTCAATAGGATTAAAAGAGATAACACTGACATGTAAGGGGAAAAGAGTACACAGTAAGATAATGTGCCAGTGGCAAAATTAATATAGATTATGTCTACTCTAATATCCTGTATGCCATTCACCTAACTCTTTGAACTCCCTAAAACTCAGAGTAAAGACAGAAAAACAACCAATCATAAGATCAATTATAATAGTCACAAGATTGCTTTAAAAGGAGCACATTTTTGTTTTCTACTCCTAATCCTAAGTGCTGTTTTTCTCACAAGCTTCATGACTGTGAACTTGAGGCTATAAAGTAGTCTTGTAATTACAGACCAAAGAAAAGCAGTCACCACTTAGAATAGCTAACAACATATATCAAGTTGGGAAAGAAATCAAATTATTCTTTCTACGTGCTGATGCTTCTTCCTTCCCACCCCAAATGATATTCCGAAAGTTTGAGAATAATCTACCTATTCCAATTTTTCTACCTACATGTAGAGAACTCATGTTCTCCTGAGGAAGCAACTTACTGAACTTCTCTGATTCTACCAAGCACTAGGCACATTGTGGTTTTTCAGTACTTGGAGGCTACTGATAACAACAACAATAATAACATTTTGGGGTGCCTGGGTGGCTCAGCAGGTTAAGCATCTGACTCTTGATTTCAGCTCAGGTCTTGATTTTGGGGTTGTGAGATCAAGCCCCGTGTCAGGCTATGTGCTGGGCATAAAGCCTGATTAAGATTCTCTCTCTCCTCTCCCTCTGCCCCTTACCCACTCTCTCTAATAAAAAAATAAAATAAAATAAATTTTAAAAAAGTCTTTAATCAATAACTAAATGTTGATGACTCCTCCAAGTAGAACTTCAGATGAGTCCTCTCCAGAGCTGCCGAAATGCCTATCACATTTTCTGCCAAACATCTACATCTAGATGTCTCCACAGGCACCTCACAGGCACCATGTCGAAAACTGAGCCTTTATCACTGCTCATTTAGCTCCCAGAGTCGGCAAAATGTGGCCCAGCCCTTACGCTATTTACATAGGTAAATGATACTAGCCAGCAACCAAATTCCAAGTCTGAAAGTTACCTTCAACACATTCTCCTTCTCTTGTCTCTCTCAACCAGTCAACCAGTGTATACATCTGACTGACTGCACAGTGAATACATCTCACACTCATCTTCATCTCTCCACTCTTAGCCTTAGATTAGGCTTCAAACTTCTAAAACTGAAAAGTGGTAATGATTTCCTATAAGGGTAATGATCTCCCTGTCACTACTCTTGATTCACCTCCTTATCTACCACTAGTGTGATCATATTTAGTTGGAAATCTCTCAAACACTTGAAGAAGAGAGCTTAGCATAAGTGGGCAGAATTCATCTGGACTCACTCAATGAATGAACTATCATTCTCAACTTTAAATTTGAAAAGAAACACACAGATAATAAATTGGAGACAGGGGGCACGCGGGTAGCTCAGTCAGTTTAACATCCGCCTTTGGCTCAGGTCATGATCTCAGGGTCCTGGGATAGAGCCGTGCATGGGGCTCCCTGCTCAGCGGGGTGTCTGCTTCTCCCTCCCCTTCTGTACCTCCCCCCTACTCATACTCTCTCTCAAATAAATAAATAAATATAAATCTTTAAAAAATAAATAAGTTGGAGACAAGTTTCATGATTGAACAAATAGGAAACTTAAAATAACAGCAGCTGAATCTAAAAACATTTCTTAAAAATGCTATGCTGTTTAGTTTCCATCTGCCTTTTTTACAGTGGTTTCTAACACCCTTGCTCTATACCTTCGAGGCTGACCTCTATGGGCTACAACGTTTGGGCTCCCTTGCCATTTGACTTCCAGTTGGATTGAGCAAATAGGAAGCTCTAACAGCAGACAACAGAGAACAGAAGAAAGAAGCTGAGATATTCATGCCAATTCCACTACCCTCACTGCATGTCCCTAGGGCTACACACCTGTTGGGCATTTATTCTTCCAGAATCTGACTTCAGATCTTACCAGGCTCTGAAAATTGAGTCACTCCCCTCTTGCCTTCCTAGTCCTAAAAATAATAACAACTTCCAGCTGTTGGTAATCTCAGGACACCACACCATTCCCCTGTAGGTTCCCTTAACCCTCCCTAAATCTCAGGAAACAGTCCCCTCACAAAACTCTTTTTGGCTCAGCACTTAAGAATGCACCACCTGTTCCTGCCAGGATCCTGACTAACATGAATCACTAATGCATATACCAAGTTGGGGTTGTTCCATGAACAGAAAAATGTAGCAATAAAGAATCATCTTTATGTTCCTTCTTGATAGCCTTTTAGAAAACCATTAGATAATGCCCATGCCTGCTCAAAAGTACATTTGTGCCACCTGAAAACCATTTTCATACAATAATGGATACATATTTTATTACAAAGATAATATGTAATCTAGAGCAGTGTTCTTCAAAGTATGGTCTACAGACTGGTACAAAACTGAAGCCACTCATGACTGTTTCTGGCTTATCTGTGACAAGATACAGCACAGAAGATAAGAGTAAGCTTTTAACAACTATTACAGCATTTTGATATTATGTAATATTTTTACTGCATTTTATAAAAGTATTGATCCATTATAGATGTAAAAATTTAAAACTGGTTTATTACCACAGATTTTTTTAAATTTTGAAATAACCATAGTACTAAAAAATTGCAGGCACAGTACAGAGCTTTTCATATTTTGAACTATTTAGAATAGGCTGCCAATAACATGATGCCACAATACCCTGAAAACTCTATTTCTTATAAATATGAACACCTTCCAGGATAGTTAAATATAATCACCAATGTCAAGAAATTCACATTGAAACATTATCATATATTCATCAGATCCCATTCAAAGTTATCCAGTTGTCTCAATAATATTTTAAAAAATATTTTATTTATTTATTTGAGAGAGAAAGAGTGAGCACGAGCAGTGCTACGGGCAGAGGGAGAGGGAGAGAGGGAAGCAGACTCCCCGCTGAGCAGAAAGCCCAACATGGGGCTCCATCCCAGAACCCTGAGATCATAATCTGAGCCAAAGGAAGTGCTTAACTGACTGAGCCACCCATGTGCCCCTCAATAATATTTTTAATAGCAAAGGGTCCAGTTCAAATGCATGGGTTGCTTGACAATGTCACCTTAGTCTCCTTAGTCTGGAATATCACCTCAACCTTTTCTTCACTTTCATGATATTGACACTTTGGGAGAATACCAGCCAGTTATTTTTGAGAATGTCCATCAACTTTAGTTTTCTTAACACTGTCTCATAATTAGATTTGGTTATGTATCTTTGACAGGAATATCTTGAGGTGATGCTGTGAGCATCATCAGGTGGTGCTTTATTTCAGTTTGTCCCATTAATGATAATGTTTGCATTGATCACTTGATTAGGTGGTGTCTGCCAGGTTTCTCCACTGTAAAGTTATAGAATGTACTAAAATTATAGAAATATCCTGTTCCTCATGAAATTTCAAATTATTTACTTATGTATTTATGTCTCTATGGAATCATGGTTTGCTGTTATATCCAATGGGTTATAAGCGATTCCTATCATTACTTACTTAATGTGCTAATAGTAGAAGGGTCTTCAAGCTATTATCTGTGTCCTTTTGACATAATTCTTTAAGGATTTTCTTACATTCTAGCAAAATAAGAGATTCTAGGGTCATGTTATGCTTTCCTAGCCTCAGTCCTGGAATCAGTCATTTCTCTAAGAAGCTGCAGTTGCTTTTAATAGAGAATGGTATTTAGAAGGCAATATCTGGAATTTAAGAAAAAAAAAAACATATCGGAAGGAAAAAAAACAGAGAGAGAGAGGGAAACAAACCATAAGACACTCTTAACAATAGAGAACAAACTGAGGGGTTGATGGAGGGAGGTGGTGGGTGGAGGATGAGCTAAATGGGTGATGGGTATTAAGGAAGGCACTTGTGATGAGCTCTGGGTGTTATATGTAAGTGATGAATCACTAAATTCTACTCCTGAAAACAATATTACACTATATGTTGAAGAATTAGAATTTAAATAAAAGTTAAATAAAATTAAAAAAAAGAAGGTAATATCTAGGGAAAAGATGATTACTGGATTGTCACTGGTCTTAGGTCTCTCAAGTATGAGTTAGGGAAAACATTTAAATATATACTTACGTGTGTGTACACACATGTTCACATACACACATATATCTACATTATTTATTATTATATTGCTCTCTTACATACTCATATATATTTAAATTATATTTCTTTCTGTATCCATTTACATATGTATTTAAAACCATGGCTTACAATTATCAGTTAATCTGCCACAGAGTTCAAACAATTATTCTCTCCTTTTGCATTTGTAATGCCCTTCTTTGACAATATGAACACTAGGTTCCATCATCCTTAACATATTCAGTCATGTGATCAAGCCCTCTCTATGTAACTAACCTCCTATTTCCATCAGCACCAATCCCACCCCCAACACCATGCCAAAGTTAGTTGAAGCAGTTCTGATCTAGAGGCATTCTCTTTAAAATCAGAAAAAAATATTGACCCTACTATCACCATTTTCATTTAATTCACATAAAGAAATAAAAAATGAATATGAAAATGATAATAAAAATAGAAAAATAGGGGCGCCTGGGTGGCACAGCGGTTAAGCGTCTGCCTTCGGCTCAGGGCGTGATCCCGGCGTTATGGGATCGAGCCCCACATCAGGCTCCTCTGCTATGAGCCTGCTTCTTCCTCTCCTACTCCCCCTGCTTGTGTTCCCTCTCTCGCTGGCTGTCTCTATCTCTGTCAAATAAATAAATAAAATCTTTAAAAAAAATAAACATATTTTGCAAATTATATAATTGTTTATGGGAAAATTCAAATAAGTCACCTGGCTAGGCCAATTAGATGTTTGGAGATTCAGCTTTCATGTCACAGGAAATGCGTACATCTATGTGAAGTGGGTTCTTCACCTCCTGCTCCCCACCCCGACCTTGACTTTGGTTCTTGAACATATATGACAAACCACTGAAAGACAACAGATAGGCTATCCTATTTATTTTTATTGTTTTGCTTTGTTTGTTTTTACTATGGCCCACTCTATCAAGCAAAAGATCGTATAATTTTCTACTTTTATCACCTATCTCTTTTTTAGTAAACAAAACAACTCCTAAGGAAAAATGAGGAGGGTGGGTATTATGCATACATTCTCCTTAGGAAGAATGGCATAAATTATTAATATTCAGGTCATAATAACATTCCTAACTCTTAGTTTAACACTGGATAAACATAAACCAAAAACACTGTTTGAAAGTACACATTAGTCTATGATGCACAAGAAGCTAAGAAAATCTCAATAATCTAAATTAGGACAATTTAAATCTAAAGCAAGAATTTCAGCAACTGAAAATGTTCACCAAATCTGGAAAACACTAATGGTGCCTGGATGCCAAGTACATCCTACTTTGATAGACTGTCAGGAGGAGCACTGAACAGCAGTCAAACTTCATAATATGATACTGAATTAACATCCTAAGTAAACTGCAGACAAGAACTAATAATAATTTATGATTATTAAATTTTAGAAACTCTTAAAAAATAACTAAGTAACATTTCAGTACGTAGCCTAGAATTGCCAGATAATTCATTCAATTCAATCACTAAGTATTTATGGAGCACCATGTGTGTGTATAACACTCTAGCATTGGAGCGGACCACAAAAAAGACAAAAATCTTGGTCCTCATATAGCTCTCAGCTGAAGTAAGAAAGATAATAAACAATAAGGAAATATGATAACAAGAAGGTCAATATACAGAATGTCATACAAAGGTAATGAGGTAAAGGTAAAGGAAGGTAAAGGAGTGAAGTATGCAGATATACTAGGGAAGAGCTTTCTAGGTGGAAGCAGCCGCAATTGTCAAGGACATAAGGCAAGAGTTGTGTTTGGAGCTACACTGGAGCAGAGAGGGTAGAGAAATAGGAGATGAGTCAAAAAAAATTCCCAAGAGCCTAGAAATGTTAGGCCATACAGCCTGTTTTAAGGACTTTGGCTTTTCCTCTGCATGAGATCCTGGACCACTACAGAATAAGGAGCACAGAAGTGATATAACACATAAAAAGGGAAGGCTGTGGCTTTATTATCCCATAAGAATTTTTTCTTTTTAAGTAGGCTTTTGGGATCAGAATCTCAATCATTTTAGGGATTCATTGAGCCTTCTGGTACACTGAAAAACCTAGAGATGCGATGGGCTATAGGACAAATAGCCATTTGATGGAATATTTTATACAATGACAATGTTCGCTGGAATAAAATAAAATAAAACTTCAAAATATTCCAAGGTTATTTATGACTATTTCAATATTTAGCTCTGATCCGTATGGGTATTTCAGAGCCAACACTGTAGCATCAAAGCAGAGCTTTGCATTTCAAACTGCAAGCCAGCATCCTTAATTCCATTTTCTTATTTTGAATTAGAAGTGCTTCGAATTTGAGGGGTGCCTGAGTGGTACAGTTGGTTAAGCCTCTGACTCTTGGTTTTAGCTCAGATCTGATCTCAGGGTCAGGCTCCTGAGATTAAGCCCCACCTTGCCCTCCGTGCTCAGTGTGGAGTCTACTTGGGTTTCTCTCTCCCTCTCCCTCTGCCCCAACCCCTTCTCACTCTTTCTCTTTCTCTCCCTCTAAAATAAATAACAATCTTAAAGAAAAAGAAGTGCTTTGAATTCTGAGTTGAATTTTTCAGAAGCAGATAATACTCATCTTTTGGAGGGAGTCAAAGCAGACTTTTTTTTAAATTATTATTTTTCAAAGATTGTATTTATAACAGAGAGAGAGAGAGACAGAACAAGCAGGCAGAGCAGCAAGCAGAGGGAGAGGGAGAAGCAGGCTCCTCTCTAAGCAGAGAGAGTGGAAGACAGAGGCTTAACAGACTGAGCCACCCTGGCGGGTCCCCCTCTTTTTTACTTATTATGCAAATTTTCAAGCAAGACCAAAAGAGAGAGGATGGTAAATTAATCTAATGCATTCATACCACCTTCAACAATTATCAATAAATTCCCTCTTGTTTCATCAATACCATAACTCACTCCTCCACCCAGATTATTATAAAGCAAATGGAAAAAAAATCACTAGGCATATCATTTCATTAATAATAGATTAAACTTTTAATAGATATGAGTTCTTTAAAATAACTACAATACCATTATCATACCTAAAATATATACTATATTTTCTCAATATCTTCCAATATCCATTTTCTTTATTTCCCCAATTACTTTGTAATTTATTTTTATAGTTTGCTTTCACCAGAATTCAACTAAGTCCCATGCATTTTGATTACTATGTCTTTAAAGTTTTTATTTTTTAGTTTCTAAGTTCCCCCAAGTTCATCTTTCTTTTTCTTTTCTTCCAGTTTTGTTGTTGTTGAAGAAACTAGGTTGTTTCAATCCATAGATTCTTTCAATCCGTATGTCTAGATTCTTCTGACTGCACCTTTATCGTGACACTTATCATGGTCTGCAATCCCCTATGTATCCTGTAAGTTGGTAGTTAGAGCTAAAGAAGATTTGTGTGTGTGTGTGTGTGTAATATACTTTTTTTTTCAGACAGAATACTTCATGGGTTGTGTTGTGTACCATTAATATGTATCTAATCAATCACTGATAATTGTTTCCTAGGTAAATTTATTCATTAGGAGTTGCAAGATCTTTATTTCTTAGAGGCATAATTATTTTTGCACATAATTGTCAAAGAAAAGTTTTATCAGCAAAAGAAAGAAAAATCAGATGAGGTCATTGTGAGGTGGCTGCTATGAACAAATTTGCTTTTCATGCTCTGTCATACAAAAATATGTCCAGTAACATATAATACTAATGTTTTACATATGTACAAAGGGGTTTTTAAGATTTCTGAAAAAACTTAGCAGATTGAGTATATGCACTTATCTTGCACCCTCCTGAAATTCTACTAAATTAGAAAAAAAAACACAAAGGATTGTCTAAAAGTCATATTAAGAATCAGTCAGACTCTCAAAAATATAATCTGGGTCAGCTGTGCACCCAGATGACTATCCTGCTACCGGATGAGGATTAGTTTCTGGGAAATTTAATTAAAAAGCCTCAGAACACAGTAATAGGAGGCATGGTAGGAGTTAGGCGTAAAGCACAGAGATCAGGCACTGAATGATTAGTGTGGTGGGGAAGGAGGTTTGGTAAATGATAGCCCGCATATTAAATGGTGAGGTTCCCTGTCCTCTCCCCACCTAGGTCTCAGGCTGGCAGCCCGGCTTATTTTCTTCAGGCAGTACTTCTCAAGAGAAATCAAATGACAGAAGAAAACTCTCTCTATATAGTGAAAGTTGGGGGTGCCTGGGTGGCTTGGTTGGCCTTTGGCTCAGGTCATGATCCCAGGGTCCTGGAATGGAGCCCTGGATCAGACTCCCTGCTCAGCAGGCAGCCTGCTTCTCCCCCTCTCTCGGTCCCTCCCCTCTGCTCTGTTTGTGCGGTCTCTCTCAAATAAGTAAAATCTCAAAAAAAAAAAAAAATAGTGAAAGCTGAGAGTCCAGATTGCTATAAAACTATCTATGCTAAAGCCTCCAATTGGCAAGCCCAGCCTTGATATTCAATAAGTTTTTAGTGCCTTAGTCTTACATAGGTACTGATGGCTAAAGATCACCAGATAATTGAAAAAAGTAATGCAACATTAAAAAAAGAATCACAGAAAAACCATACCCAAAGAAAATGCCAAAAAAAAAAAAATGAAATTTTGCCATTTGCAACAACACGGATGGACCTACAGGGTATTATGCCAAGTGAAATAAGTCAGACAAAGACAAATCCCATATGATTTCACACATATGTGGGATCTAAAAAACAAACCAAATGAACAAACAAAACAACAATCAGACTCTTAAATACAGAGAATTGGTTGTTGCTGGAAGGGTGTGGCAGAGGTGGAATGGCCAAGATCTGTGAACTGGATAAAGAGGTACAAACTTCCAGTTATAAAATAAGTAAATCACAGAGATGAAAAGTATAGCATAAGGAATATAGTCAATAATATTGTAATAACGTTGTATGGTGACATTGGGTCACTATACTTATTGAGGTGATCACTGAGTAAATATAGCGCTATCAAATCACTATGGTGTATACCTGAAACTTATATAACATTGTATGTCAACTATATTTCGATAATAAAGTAAAATCCTTATAATTGGTATTCTCAGAGAAAAGAGAATTCATATGCATATACAAAAAAACAAGACAAAAATAAAATCCTTTGGAAAATAGAAAAATATTACAGCCAAACTATAATAAAATATAATCGGTAGACAAAATGAATTGAAATAATTTCCCCCAAAAAAGAAAAATGCAAATGAATGCAAAATAATAGACATTAAAACATTAAGGAATAAATTAAAAAGTTTTAACACTGATTATCAACACCCAGAAAGTGAAGAGTATTTTACTTATTTTGATACTCTCACCCAATGTGTCACTAAGACATAAAAAGTTAAAGGCTTATAAACATAATTATTTTAAACAAATACAAATAAATTAATGTATTCTCCTCTATCACAGCTCTAAGAGGTTTTTGGCTTTTTGTGTTACAAAATGACCATCTTTTTATATACTTGTTCTTTCATTTTTATTTTAGAAAAGAAATCATACTCGCTTCATTTTTTAAAATATCTATCTTGATAAAATAGTCAATAGATCAACTACAATCAAGTAGATGTAAAAGACGTAAAAATAGTATTGGGGTGCCGGGGTGGCTCAGTCAGTTAAGCCCCTGACTCTTGGTTTTGGCTCAGGTCATGATCTTGGAGTCCTGGGATCAAGTCCCAAGTCAGGCTCTGTGCTCAGCAAGGAGTCTGCTTGGGATTCTCTCTCTCCCTCTCCTTCAGCCCCTCCCCCTGCTCACATGCTTTAAATAATAAATATATAAATAAAATCATTTAAAAAAAGACCATAAAACTAGTACTAACCTGCATGAGAAAGATATCACTTTATTCTGAGACAATCATAAAATGGTTTACCAGGCAGAAAGTACTTGGTAGGGACCTAAAAAATGCAAGACTTTGATAGAAAAAGTAGAGATGAGCTCTAAGAACATGACAAAGGACACAAGGACCAAAAATGCACAGATTATAGAAGGAAAAGTCACAACCTGAGTGGTAGTAGACCAGAAGGATAGAAAGGTGAATTAGGCCACAATGTGAGGGCCTCTGGAGGACTGTGAGGAAGGTACAATTAAGGTCTCACGTGTAAAACAGTTTCAAACTTAAAATGCTGGTATTGGTCCTATGTATCTAATGGCAGCTTTTCCTGATGAGGAAATGGATCTGTTCTCATTCTGCGCAACAATAGCAGGCTATAAACAAATTGAGGTCTATTTTTATCTTTAGTTGCTCTTCAAAAATTTAATGCAGGATTCTGGACATCGTGTAATATGAATCATTTGTCTAACTAGGATATACATAATTACCTAGGAAAGACTCAAAGACTCAAAATATGGCAATAAAAATAGCTACATATACTATAAATGGATTTTGGGGGTTAATTTTTCTCCATCAACAGTTACCTTTCCTAATGTGCATGTTTATTGCTTGCAAGGACTTTTTATTTAGACAGTTTACGCAAATGATCAACTATGCGATTTGTACATCAAACGCTTAGAAATAAATTGGTGACTTCATCCTAAATTACTATTTACTACCTTATTTTGTTCTTATTTTTAGGATAAGCTGAAGAAATTAGCCAGGCAAAACTACTGGAAACAACCATTTTGACCTGAAAATAAATGTTACTATGCTTGAACTGAAGAATTTAGCACACCATTTCTCCAATTATAGAATTCTACTTTCACAACATGTGAATGGGAAATCAATGAAAAAGTAAAAAAAAATCCATAGTCAAATTTACGTGGTAAATGCTGAATTAAACAAAGTTAAATAGGTTTCTTTCTGAGGGACCCAAGAGAGCTAATATGAACTGAAAATCAACAGCAGAGGATTAGACAGCATTTCCCAACCTTATTTGACCACACAACCTTTAATTTATATATTTTTTCCAGGACACCCATTAACATCTCTGAACACAATCTGAGAGAGTCTCTGGCCTAAAGGATTAGATTAACCTCTGATCTTTTCTGCTATGTTTCCTGAGTGAAGTGTTAAATAAATCCTGACTAACACTTCAAATCATTTATGAACAAGTACCACCTGTTTAAATATTTGAAATAATAACATTCATTTTACAGTGAGACATAAAGGACCTTTTTCAAATCAAAAATACATTCTGAAACCATATAATTTAAAGTTTAACTAGCTTTAATGTGAAACATCCATAAGATATTTTATGTGTTGGGAACAGATAAAAATTCACTGAGAGAGAAAACAGAATAGCTCAACTAACATTATTTAGTTCAAATTAAAACTTTACACTTCACACATGAAATGTTTCCATGGTACAGCAGAAATGTGTATATAAATTGTTGCCTGTCCATTTTCTGTTCTTAAAAGTCATCCACTTTATCATTTTATTCCAGTTAAGTAGAATTTATTAGCATATTTATTGGAATTTAGAGGTTATTTATAATCCTTAGAGATACTTCTTAATTACTGCAAATATTTTTATTTTAATTAATTGTAACAATCTTTCTCTACATATATTGAAATACATGAAAACACACAAATGCTTGAAAACATATCCACTGGAGAAAAAATATAATTAAGAAAATTAATCCTGCCCATTCAACTATAGCTATGATGATAATTTCAATGTCTTCCCTTTGAATTTCTTCATCTTTGAATATTTGTTGACACATTCACACACCCATAAATAAGGAAACATATCCATAAACTATATACATACCCCAAACACACACATTTCCATATTCTCACAATTGCCCCAAACCCACAAACATACCCACTAACACACCTACTAACTTTCATATTCTCCACCATACACACCCACACTTCAAATATACACACACATACACAAACACACTACCCCTATTCAGAAATAATTATTTGTTAGGCTTATGCTACATATAGAATTGTTTTCATCCTTGCAGTCTATCTCATGAATATTTTTCTGTATCATTAATCCTCTAAAACATGAAGTATAATGGTTACACTGGATTGTTAGATGTAAATTAATTAACCATCAATTAAACCATCCCTACTACTGGAAATTTAGATTGTTTCAAATTAGTCATTATTATACATAACACTTTAAAAGAAGGTTTGTGCATTGCTGATTTTTCTCATGTGAAAATTCTTAGGAGTGCCAAGTATAGAACCAATGTGTGTAAATATTTTAAAGTTTGATACTGCCACATTGCACTCTAGAAAAGTTGTATTATTTTTCAGTTCTCCCATAACCCATGTTTGAGATCATCTGTTTCCCCACATTCTTGATAACACTCTGAATTATAATTATTTTTGTCAAAAAATGTATCTTATTATTTCCATTTATATTTATTAGAATATTAGGAAGATTAGACTCTGTGTGTGTATGTGTGAATGTGTAAATTGCAGATTCATACTCTGTCCACTTTTCTATTGGTGTGTCCCCATTTCTCTTATATTAGTTTTTTTTTAATATATTAAAGTTTGCAAACTTTTTCATGTAAGTTAAAAATATTTTCCTAGTTAGACATTTGCCTTTCACCTGTGTTCATGGCAACTAATAAATAGGAGCTTTAAGAAAACCACTTCTTGTATAAAACATTTAGGAGAAATTTGTTTCTTGAAACACACTAAAGCAGAATATACTCAAAGGGCCTACTATTTTTTCTTAACCTTCTTAGAAGTAAATTGATGAAAATATTTAGGAACAGGATAATGGTAACTAGAGGTTTGATATCCAGTTTGCTCTGTTCCTTCTTCTTCCTACATGCAAATACACAAACGTAATATAGAGAGAATAAACAAATTAGTCAACTATATCCCGTTAGGATACCATCTTGTAAAAAATGGGCAAGAAAATTAAAATGACTAATACTTAGGCATAATCTGTCAGATCACAGTTTGTCTCAGAAAGGCAGTTAAGTATCTCTGCTTTCAGACAATGGGCTGACTCTTGAGGGAAAAAGAAAATGATTCGTATTTGCACTATACATATAGAGCCTAATTAATGCCAAGATATTTAAAGCATCAAATATAAAACATCAAATTACATTTTTATAAAGTCATAGGGAATGCTTATTTAATATCTCACAAGGGAGGGAATTTCCATGCATAAAAGAGATGAAAAATTATCCTAGAAATAATGATAGGTTTGGGTCCAGGAATCAACGGGTGGAAATGGGAGTGGCATCATTCATCATTACTTCTAGTGATTCACAGCAAAATTTTATAATATCAAATTTATAACTCCCCAACCTAACAAGAGGTTTAAAAAACTACAAACATAAAGAAATCTTACTAAGCCAAAATACCCTGTTACAAAAACTTGACAAAGATGTGTCACTCTCAGTTGGGTGTATGCTAATTCTAGTCACTTCCTCTTTCCCTAAGGTCAGGTGACAGAAATCTTCCCCACCTGATAAGTCAGCTTCCTAAGTGTCCAAGTTGTTTTTCAGCCTTGCCCCTCTCTACTATACATTTCCTAGGCTTTATGTTTGTTCTTTCTTATGTATAAAGCTGATGGTGTTTTCTACTCTTTTTCAAAAAAATGAAGACTCTACTATTTCTATAGGAAAACAATTTCTGCCCTGCGGCCTACAATTGCTTCATAAGCGGACACTGTGTATCTGAAGCACAATCACTCTGTTTAATTTAACTTTGGAGAGGAAACTCCATAAAATATGTAGGAACTTAAAAAAACAATTGTCATTTTTTAAATGACTTTAATAAACAAAGGGTTAATATCTTTAACAGCAAATGGAAAATCATTCAACCACAATTTAGAAATTGGCAATAACTACATACAGAAAATTCCTAGAAGAAATACAAATGACTAATGAAGATAGAATATTCAAAGATGACTAATCAAAGAAATGCAAATTAAAACAAAATACTGTTTTCCCCTATAAACTTAGCAATGATTAAAACATTATCATCATCAATGCTAAAAAGGGAGCGCTGAATCAAGCAATCTCCTACACTGCTAATGGTATAAATTGGCAAACCATTTTGGAAACAATTTGGCAAGATGTTTCAAGGGTATTTACGATCATACCCTTTGATGTAATTTCAGGAAATTATTATAAGAAAATAATGAAGAACCAGAAAGACACATTCGTACAAAAATTTTCCTAAAGAATTATTTTAATAGACCTATCAAAATAACTAAGTATAAGCAATGAAAATGATCAAATACTGATAACTTTTAAATGAAATATTGCACAGCAATTAAAATTATTTTTATGAACTCTAATGACAGGGTGAAATGCTTATGTTAAATGTTAATAGAAAAATATCAAGAGGGGTGCCTAGATGGCTCAGTTGGAAGAGCATGCACTCTTGATCTCAGGATTGTAAATTCAAGTCCCACATGGGGTACAGAGATTACTTAAATAAACAAAAGCTTAACAAAAAAGAAAAATACCAAGAAATAATTTGTATGGTACCAACTGCATATAAAAAAAATTGCCAAAGAAAGGACTGGAAGTACATTTATTAAAATGTAATGTGTAGTTCCTTCTAAGTGATGTATTACAAGTGACTTTTATTTACATACTTATAACATTAAATGGAATAACCACTTCTGAGAATCTATCTTAACACCAAAAATATGGGTACATTGGAGATATACAAAGATTTCTTTATGCCAATATTTAAAACAGCCCCCCATGGATATAGCCTGAAATAGTCTGAATGTCCAATCAGAAGGCAACTATTAAATAAACTATGGAACATTCCTACTAGGTTATTGTGAAATCAATGAAATTATATTTAAAAGCAAAAATTTAATAGCCTAAAATTTTTATGGAAAGCACTACACAAAACTGAACACTTCAAGAGAATGAGAAGACAAATCACAGACTGGAAGAAAACATTTGTAAAGGACTATTATCCAAAATACACAAAGAACACTTAGAACAACAAAAAAGAAAATACCCCAATAAAAATATGGGCTAAAGACCTTTCACAGACACCTCACCAAAGAAGATATAAGATGGCAAAAAAGCATATGAAAAAACATTCCATATCATATGACTTCAGGGAAATGCAAATGAAAACAATAACAAAATATCACTATACGCCTATTAGAATTATTAGAATAACCAAATGCTGGTCAGAATGTGGAACAATAGGAACTGTTATTCTTTGCTAATCGGAATGCAAAATGGAATAGCCACTTTGGAAGACAGTTTGGTGGTTTCTCATAAAACTAAATGTACTCTTACCTGATGATCGAGAAATCAAGCTCTTTGGTATTTACCCAAAGGAGTTGAAAACTATGTCCACACAAAAACCTGCACGTAGTTATTTACAGCAATATTTGTAACTGCCCAAACGTGGAAACAATCAAGATGTCCTACAGTAGGTGAATAGATAAATCAACTGTGGTTTGTCTAGATATGAGGATATTATTCAGCACTAAAAACAAATGAGCTGTCAATCCATGAAAAGACATAGATGCATATTACTTAAATGCACATTACTAAGTGAAAGAAACAATCTAAAGGGGCTACATGCTTACATGCTGTATAATTCCAACTATATGACAGTCTAGAAAAGCCAAAACTATGGAGACAATAAAAAGAATAGTGGTTGCCAGGGGCTAATGAGAGGAAAGATGAATACATGGAGCATAGAGGAATTTTAGGATAGTAAAACACTCTGTATGATACTATAATGATGGATATATGTCACCATATATTAGTCCAAACCCATAGGATACACAACACTAAAAAGGAACCTTAATGTAAACTATGGACTTTGGATAATTATGGTGTGCCAATGTAGTTTCATAAATTACAACAAATGTGCCACTCTGGTGGGGGATATTGATAATGAGGAGACCGTGCATGCATGGGGGAAAACTCTGTAGCTTCTCAATTTTGCTGTGAATCTAAAACTGCTCTAAAAAATTGCCTTAAAAAAAAACTGAGTACACAATAATGTTACAACTATGGGAAAACACAAAGGAAGAAGATAAATAATAGAATTTTTAAAAAGATTTATTTATTTATTTTAGAGAGAGAGAGAAAGAGAGAGAGAGAGTGAGGCAGGGGAGGGGCAGAGGGAGAGAGAGTCTTAAGCAGTCTCCACGCTGAACAGGGAGCCCAAGGCAGGGCTTGATCTTAGGACCCTGAGAACACAACCTGAGCTGAAACCATAGTTGGATGCTTAACTAACTATGCCACCCTGGTGCCCCAATATTAGTATTATTAGTAGAGAAGTGATAAGCCTGAAGTGACACGGTAAGATTGTATTGTCACTTTTTTCCTGTGTATTTTATATATATTCTGAGATTTCTAGACTTATAATTCTTTTCACATTAAAAAAAATGGGTGATGTTGGTCAAAGGACACAAACTTCCAGTTATAAAAAAACTACGTTCTGGGAAATCTAACCTAAGCATGGTGACTGTATTAATAATATTGTATTATATACTTGAAATTTGCTGGAAGAGTAGATCTTAAATGTTCTCTCTCACACACAGAAATGCTAACTATGGGGTGCCTGGGTGGCTCAGTTGGTTAAGCAACTTCCTTCTTCGGCTAAGGTTATGATCCTGGAGGCCCAGAATCCAGTCCAGCATTGGGCTCACTGCTCGGCAGGGAGTCTGCTTCTCCTTCTGACTCTTCCCCCTCTTATGCTCTCTCTCTCTCTCAAATAAATAAATAACATCTTTTTAAAAAATGGTAACTATGTGAGGTGATTGATGTGTTAATTAGCTTTATTATGGTTTTTGATGTAGGAAAAATGTTAAGGTTCAAAGCCAATGGCCAAGAAAGAATTCTTGAGATGTCTTTGGTGCAAAAAGGTGGTTTTATTAAAGCATGGGGACAGGACCCATGGGCAGAAAGAGCTGCACTGGGGTCATGAGAAGTGGCCCATTATATACTTAAAGAGGGAGGGGTTTAGGGATAGTGTAAGTCTCTAAGAATATTGGAAGCAAGGTTTCCAGGACCTTGAGGCCCTAGCTAGTGTTAGGAAAAGGTCACTTATTACTATCTAATAAAACCTTAGTCATGAGACTCTTCAGATATATATCGGTGGGTCATATGCCAACATGTGTCTTCAGCTGGGGGGAGGGGGTGTAGAGATAAAGGAAGTTTCCAAAGTAATTTTCATATGTTAAAATAGTCTTACAGGATCCTGGGGTTCAGGCTAAGACTGCCTTTTGCCCTTAGCAAAGTATCAACATTGAGGCAGTTGAGTCCCTACAGGAATGTCATTCTGTCTGTTTCAAGAACTTGTCAAAGGGCTGTAAGTGGTAAGGAAATTTAATAATTTTTCTTCTGCCTTTGTTTCCCACACCAGTTTTCATTTTGCAATATATATGTATATCGAATCATCATGTTGTACACATTAAATACATACAATTTTTACTCGTCAATTATATCTCAATAAAGTCAAAAATGTGAATGAGGTTAATGGTTCTATTCGACAACCACATTCTGTGAGAACACATATTCCAGGGTAGACTAAAGAATAAAGAAACAATGTCAAAATGAGAAATAAAAAACATAAAACACAGTATGCTCCCAAATCTCAATTTGGCTAGAAAACATGAGGAAAAGGAGGGGTAATAGGCAGAAGAGACAGGTCATAACTAGACTACAGAGGAGTCTTAGCTAGGATAAGAGAGTTGGCTTTCATGAGGTGAGCAATAATTTGTTTTGTTTAGTTTGGTTTTTATTTGAGAAGAATGGCAGGGTAAAAGCAATATTTTAGTGACTTTTATCTATATAGAATAAATTAGATTAAAGCACCTGATCAATTAAGGGGCCAGAGCAATGACCTAATGACCTGGTGATTGTGAGAAAAAAAAAAAAAGAGAGAAGAATTGCCTTGAATAAATTGTGAGAGTGGAACTGCTAAATTTAAAGACCAATTGATGTGGATAACAAGGGAGATGAAAGTCTTGCAGACGTGGGTCCAAGTATAAATGACTTTAAGAATAAATATTTCTGCATTTAATGCTTACAGGGACCATGGGGTGGAGAGAATGGTAAATTTATGATGTGGTTAGAATACCCAATATATTTTAATTGTTTGTCTTATTTCTCCCTCTTTGACAGAGTAGTTGTGTCTTTTCATCCTTATATAAAAGTACCTTGGAAAAATACATACCCCTTTCCCAATAAAAGTAAATAAATATTCAGAAACAAATGTAATCAACAATCTGACAATTTTACATGGAAACAGTCATAAAACAAAGATATACCTACGTGTAAACATTCATCATCATTTAGCATATCCTTAGGACAAGGCTTCTCAGACTTCAAAGTGCCTTAGAATCATCCAGAGGGCTTTTAAAAACACAGACTGCTGCATTCTACCCTCAAGTTTCTGAATCAGGAAGTTGGGGTGGGACCAGGAATTTGCATTTCTAACAAGGTCCCTGGTGATGCAGATGCTGCTGGTGTGGGGACCACATGTGAAGAAGCACTGCCCTAGAACCACATCACCCTAGGAAGAGTAAAGATAAACTATTTTAAGTACCTCGGGGTAAGTGAAATAGTATCAAGGGCTAACATCTGAGAAGATAACTCTGCAGCAGACTACATACAAGGTCTTTACTGGAACCGCAAAATGACAATTTGAATAAGTGCTGTTTCATTGTTTAGGCATCAAAAGTGATGCCCAGAGACCTCATCTGCAGTGTCAAACTGAACCTAAATACTTACACTAGATAGTCACTAGATCAAACTATGTTTTTAATGAGGGATAGAAATGAAAGCAATAGAAAAATTGTTAATAACTTAAATTTCCCTTTACTAGATTGATTCTTGATACATAATAAGCTAATCTATGGAGTAAAGAGTACAGTGTCATTCTACATACGAGCTACTTAAAGTTCATGCTTTTCAATAACAATATCAATAACAAAAAGCAACATAATATCTCCTACGAAATGTGATCATGTTTTATAAGATTACCATGCAGTTTTATAAATGCTGGATAAACATGCTACACAGTTTTTCTTATTCACAAATTTGCCACCTGCCTATCTACTATCCATAATTACTCTGGGAGTCATACAAAGTTGCATATATTACAAAATCCTAGAATTCAGAAATCAAGTCACTCCAAGACATCTAATGAAAGACCTGCGGTATGTACTACCTGTGCAAATATAGAAAGTCATATAACCTTTCCAAATCTCAGTATAAGTATTGAAAACATGGGAGTGAAAACTTCCATCTTGAAAATATTGCTGAACTGAATTAAGCAATATATATGTCAGTGCCAACATAAAGAAGGATCTTAATAAACATTTAGTTATTTTGCTTGAAATATCTACAATATCATCTTGAAAATGTTATAAAACTGAAAAACTTGAAACTTGAAAAAGTTATAAAACTTTTGATCCTTCTTTATATCCATGATGGGCTTGAGAAAAGAAAGTGGAATCAACAACCAGAAAGAGTAGATTCTATAATGATTCACTGAAATAACTGGTTTATCCAACTCAAAACTGAGCCATTACTCAACCCAATATAGTCATAAAAGTATTAATTCGGTAGTCAATATGAGATTCCAGTGTGTCCTGCAGTTCATTTGATGAGCTATATATACATATCTCCTCTAGAATCAACTGAAAGTAGAATCTAAAAATTACCCAGCTTTTCTCTACCTAAAATCTGTAACCAGAAACTCTGTTAGCAAAGGAAGGTACTTAGAGAGCACACATTCCACTGAGTCTAGATATGAAAGTCCAGTGGTAGCAGAAAGCAAAACAATCATGGTACATGTCAAATCTAAGCCATGCACTTCTTTTCTCCAAGCAAAGCTCACAAGAGCCATACAAGGTCATTCAGAGGCCACCCAGGTGATCAGCTTATAAATATTAAAGGTTCCCAAGTCTTTTACAGCTTAAATCACACTGGCTGGTTCCCTCTCTTCTGTACCTGAAATACCAACTTCACCAAAATGATCCTAACTTTTTTTACTTTAAAATATGTTAAAGTTTAAACAAGTTCTGTATTAGGATGTGACCATTTAGAGAACTTTTTTCCCCAAAATATTTTTAATATGATAAACATATATATGTATTTTTAGATTATAGCCTTGAAATACCATTCTGATTCATCATCTTATCTAAATTATATTAAAACATTCAAGGTTCTGACATGAAACTGTGCTGATGATACTTCCTAGATCAAGATATTTTAAAATTCTGGTTTATTTTGCTGTACAGACATCAAACCACAAAAAGAGGCAATGGAATGGGGAAGAAACCTAGAGATTATCAAGAATTTACTCTTGAGCCTTTTATCTACGAAGATCAAAGTTCACATACGGGTAAGTAAAGAAGCAGTCCCCATCGTCAATTTAAACCTTGATGGATATTTAATGCCAATTTGAACTTCTGAAATAGCTTTCATCTTATATTTCAAAGTGATTTTATAAGAAACTATGCTTTGACTTCTTTAATTGCATTGACTTAACCATATACTACATAGAAAACCATTTTACAGATGGGGAAACTGAAGCAACCATTCAATGAATCAGGAAACCAGAAAAAAAGACACCTCTTAGATTATTTAAACTAGCCAAATAGTTCCCAAATTCCACAGAACTACATTTACTACATATTAAACAGACTATATATTTGTGATGTTCTCGTTATTATATATCAGATCATTTCTCATGATCTTTCTCAATAGAAATGTCACAGGGCCACTTAAGGAATGAGATTTTGTACTGAATGATCCACACATGGTTCTGTATTTTGAAACTCTTCACAGACACACACAGTCACAAGCATATTCTGAAATTTTCTAAATAATTTTAGCCTTAAGAAAAAGTACTCAAGTTCCATACACAGCTAATATTAAATATATGATTACTGTGCAAACATACTTTCCCTGCAAACAGAGGTCATGCAAGCCAGCAATACCTAGCTTGCACAGCGAAATGAATCAAATACTGTCAACAGAAACAGCAAATGGACTTTCAATATAAGTTGACAATTTCTTTTTGAGCAACAACTCTATTTAGCTTCCAGTTAAGGCAGTGTGGGATAGATTCAATAAGAGAGGCAAATTATTGCTTTCAGTGAATTTAGAGTCTACCTAGAAAAATGAAGCATTCACAAATACAAAACAAGTTGACAAAAGGAGTGATTAGTACTGGCCACTAATTTACAACATATGTAAATATTAAAGATCATATGGATTGAAGGTGTCATGTAAGTATACTCTGCTTAAAAAGGAAGCTCCCCCTTCAGGAAGCAGTAACATCAAGGACAAGTTCCCTGCTTTGATCTTTGCACTAATGCATTAATGCTAATGCCCATTCCATGCATTCCTAATAATAGTTCCTTATTTTCATGTCTCACCACTTTTTAAAAATAATCCCTAGTCTTCTCTCAATGGCCTAAGCTATACAATGTTTCTAGAATTATCTTCCTAAGGACTGAGTCAGATCCTGGTATAGTAAATAAGGGGGATAGACTCGAGTCAAGGGAATCGAGCATTGAATCCTGGCTCTGACACTTATTTTATTACCTAAGTGCTTTGGGCCAATTTACTTAATGTTCCCAAGATACAGATTGTTTATCTGTTGAATAGGAATAATAATAATACACCTACTTTTAAATTTTCCATAAGACTTAAATAAAATATGAAAATTCTTAGCAGAGTACTCAGCAGGTAGTAAATGTTCAATAAATGTGAGATGTGATTTTAACTATATCCCTCCCCCTACAAATAAGGGCTCTTAAAGTTGCCTATCAGATAAATTATGAGCTTCTAAGCCAGAAATTCATACCCTTTCACTTTAGGGCATAGCCTGCTTTTCTAGATTTCTATCATAACACTCCCCAATTGGCAATCATGTTACAGCCAAACCAGATGCTGTACCCTTTTCTACATTCCCCTTATAATGTCCTATCCCTCTATGTTTGATCAGCCTCAAATATCCTTCTCATCCCATATTCCCCTTATCAAGTACAGTTCCTCAATTGTCAAATCCAAGAGCTGCCTCTTTCATGATACAACTCTTATCCCCTGACCAGACAGGGAGACTATGCTTCTAATTGCAAGAGCACATTCTATTTCTATAGATGAGCACCTTCCACTATCAAAGTTGAGCTCTTGCGTGTCAGAGATGGGGCTTTTCTCGCCTTTTGATGGCCAAAGCTGACAGCATACCATCTGCACAAAGCAAGATTGAAATAAAGGCTGAATGAATGATGAATTCACAGACTTAACAAAAGAAATATCAGAACACACTGGTCCTGTCCCATGGGAACTTCTCATATAGCAAGGCTGATTCACATCTGAACAAATATTTAATGCACAGCATACAAAAGCACTGGGCTTTTCAATATTATTCAATTACTTTACTTGAAAGATCCCCAAAGTGGATGTCAAATCTGGTTACTGCACAGTGATAATTCTATTTTATGGCCAAACATGCAAACTGACATATATTATGTACAACTTAAAGGAGGTAAGTCTAGCCTCTTGAGAATTATTCAATTAAAGATTAAAAAAAGAAAAAAGAAGAACCTTGCAATGAATGATTAAATCAGTTTTATTGTACGCTTTAATAATCTCTCAGAAATAGAGATATATGCTCATTTTTTAGAGATAGAAAAAAATCTTAAGTCACTTATCCTTAAAAAACAACATAAAGTGGAGTTGTGCTTATACTCCCCAGTAGCAGGTAGATAACTTAGCAACTCATTTAATTAACCAAATAGGTTTATTCACACGAGTCTGTCATCTTGCAGTCCTAATTTCATCTAAAATACAAAGTACAACTTGGGGTATGCTACAGGTCAAAAGCGTGATATTCATGTCTCCCTGAGAGTTTAATAAAAGTTAAAGTATTTTGGCAAGAGTATGATGTAATTCAAATCGAGCGAACACAATTACTTTTCTTAGCCAGCCATTCCAGGAATAGATTTGCCCTTAGGACTGATGTATCCAAGCTCTTTCTGCTTTAATGGCTAAGGGTTCCACGGGGTCTCCCCAGCAATTATTTTAAAATTAATGACTGCATTCTGATTTAATGATTTAACTAACTTTTCTTCTTTGACCCTTCTTTAATGAAAGCAGATCTTTTGTTTCCTTCAAAAGACATTAGGACAAATATAGCAAATTCAGGGTTAGGCTCTGACCTTTACTTACAGACACAATTAGAGCTGGGCCCTTTTAACTCTGGTGACTCAGTAAAAGCAGACCTGCTGTCAAGAAGGGCAGTAAAGAAAGGTCAAAGACTAATGGAGGAAAGGTGTGAGGTGGCCTTTCAAAACCCCAAAGTATATATTGCCCTTCATTCCATTTATTCATTCATTGTTTAAACGTCTTTCAGAAAGTAATATAGTAAGTTTACAGCATTATTGAAGTTACTAAGTGTGGGTAAATAAAGCTTAAACCATGGTTCAGATGTTCTTAACCCGTGGCCCCAGGAAGGGCTTCAGGTGATCCAACTTCCTGGAAGGGCATGAAAATTTTGTGTTTGTGTTTATGCACATTTCTTTCTTTTTGGCATGGAGATTCCATAGCATTATCCACTTCTTGAAGGAATCTGTATCAACCCAAAATACTAAGAACCATGAACACAGAATAATCAGATAGGTGTTAAAATACAGATTCAATTACAATCAAATGACTTTTTAAAAAAGTTTTACATATGTTACCTTCAAAATCCCTAACATTCAAGTCAGACAGCCAGAATATAATTCCTAGCACATGGGCATAGGTGTCTTCAATCAAATAACTAGATTTTTTAGAAGGAATGCACTGGCAATAAACCGAACCACCATTTTTTTACCTTGAAACTGACGATTTATTGGAAACAGAGGAGTTTCATAAAGTTAAAATGTGTGCACGGAGATAGAAATTGGAGTTGGAAAACATGCATAGAGCATGTAAAGCAGAGGAAACAGAACAGGGCAATTAGGAAGCGGTGGAATGGTAGAGCGGTAGTGAGCACATGTACTGGAGTCAGACCATCTGAAAAGGAATCTAAATCCATCATTTTCTAGTTAGTGATGTGACCCCAAAATATGTATCCCAGTGGGTTACATGTAATGTGCTTAGTACAGTGCCTGACACATAATAAGTACTACTTAACTATTAACTGCTGATGACATTAGCTGCTAATGGCAATACTGAAGATGAAGGAAGTCTATCTAACATGAACATCAGTATTTAAAACTGAACCTAGGACAGAGCCTGTTCACCCTCTTTTTCCGTTATGACTCACTTTTAGGTCTGGGCCACCACTGATCTAACTATATGGTACTTTAGGCAGAATTAATAGTAGTGGTAGTAAACATAAAATTATTGATATAATACTTCCCAATTCCTGTGATGTAGGCAAGTCAGGACAGATTATAAATATTCCCATTTTTATAGATGAAAATTTTATATCAAAAACTGCTCAAAGTCTTATATAAATTAATTTTAAATGAGCATATAAGCACCAGACCAGTAATTAATAATCTTCCTAAATTTCAGTATCTTCATTTTACTGATAAGACCATCTTTCATAACATTTTTTTTAAGATTTACCTATTTATTTGAGAGAGAGAGAGAGCGAGCAGGGGGAGGGGCAGAGGGAGAAGGAGAATCTCAAGCAGAGTCCATGGTGAGCTCAGAGTCTGATGCGGGGCTCCATTTCACAACCCTGAGATCATGATCTCGGCCTAAATCAAGAGTCAGATACTCAACCAAATGAACCACTTGGTTGTCTCCCATAACATTTTTCATAAAAATTCTCACAAGAATTTTAGAGGAGTGAGGACCTTAAACTCTCTTAGTTCAACGATCTTATTTTATAGATGAAGAAACAAAGTTTGGACATTACATGTTTTTGTTTAAACAGGGCTGATTTCAATCTTACTTTCCTGAATTCAGTTTTTCTTAATTGTATCTGGGCTACTGCTAGAGATTGAGATTATTATTATAGATCTCTGTTTGTGTGTGTGTTTGTTCTCAAAGACTGAAAATGAATGCCTTGGTACCTGGGGCATATTATTCTGTTATTATGACCAATCATATTTCTTGGAAATGATTCATATACTCATTGTAATATTAGTTACTATAAGTAATAGCACCTAACACACTATGCTCATTCACTCTCAAAGAAAACTGAGGCATAAGTCAACCTAAAGTTGGCAGGAAGAACTTCAAAGTAACATGCACTCCCTCCAGCCTTACAGATAGAAATTAATTATAGTGTGATGAATTGTTTCAGAGATGGAACATGGTGAAGCCATCCTATGCGGCCATCTTGCCTGTCTCCTCACCAAACCCTGGAATAGACAAACAATGATCTAGATCGTCACTGTCACCTATAAAGAACAACCCACATATCAAAAGAGATAATGTAGGACGCTTTTACTTTTTGTATTCTATTCATCAGTATTTTTCATACTACATGCCTGTATTACCTCTGTAATAATTTTGATGTTTAAAACTTCATGATACATATTTAGCCAGTGAGAAAATTTTGTGACAGAAAAAAATGAAAATTCCAAAACAAGATCAAAATGCTTCTTTTTCTTTTTGATGGTTTACTTTTTCTCATAAAGGTTAGCATAGAATAGCTTCAGGTTTTAACTTATATCATTGCCATATGTCTATTAAACCAAATATCAATTATGTTTACCTTGCTTCAATGAAGAAATGATTTGATATACATTGCTAAAGACGCAAACCGTTATCTCATCATCTAGTATATCTTCTCTGAAAATGACGGAGTATTAAAAGGAAAAAAGAAAGAGAAGAAAAAGTAGTAGAGCACTTAAAAGAAAAATCTCGTATCCACAAATGTGAACAAAACCTTTACATGATTCCTAAAATGTTAAGAACTTCCCAAAAGCGTCTATCATTTTTCAAACTTTTGATGAAGAGGACAAATTAGATGATAATGTAGCATGCATCCTTTATTGAAGCTGTTTTAATTGTAAAACTTATACTACTGCAGCATACTATTTTTCTGTATTATTTTTCATTCAGTTGGAAAAAAGTAAAAAATTAACAGCGAGTAGAAGAGATTATAATTTCCCCCCCAAAAAATCAAATATAGAAATTATATACTAACTAAAGAAAAACTAGTCAATATTCATGCACATTTTAAAGCATGGGTAAAAATACATTGGGGGATTTATTTGGAAAGTTAACCTAGGTGATCTACATACAAATGCTCTTTCAGTACTGCATGTTTAGAGATTCTGTTCATAAGCCCATATCCTGCATGTGTGCTCAGGGTGGCAATCATCTGGTGTGAAGAAAAGCTATTAAAAGGTATCCATTATGCAATGCTGAATGAGAAGCATGGGAAATGAACAGAAGTGACCCCCAATCTGTATCCTGGGGACCTAGAGGGTCAACTAATCAGTAACTAAATTTGTCAAATTGGCTAAGCCATGGTACCCAGATATTTGGTCAAACACAGTCTAGATTTTTTTTTAATGATTTATGCTGTAAAGATAGTTTTTAGATGGGATTAACATTTAAATCAGTAGACTTTATGTGAAACAGATTACTCTCCATAATGTAAATGGATCTCATCCAATCACTTGAAGGCTTTAAGAGAAAAAAAAAAAAAACAGTCCTCTCCCAAGGAATATAGAAGTCTGTTGATTGTCTTCAGACTTGAACTACAACATCAACTTCCCTGTGTCTCCAGCCTGCATGCCTACTTTGCAAATTTTGGACTTCCCAGGCTCTACAATCACTTACACCAATTCCTTAAAAACCTCTCTCACATGGGGTGCCTGGCTGGCTCAGTCGATAAGAGCATGCAACTCTTAATCTTGAGGTTGTGAGCTGGAGCCCTACATTGGGTGTACAGATTACTTAAAAAATAATAAATAATAAATAAATACATAAATTAAAAAAATTAAAAATCTTTCTCTTGCTCTCACTATGTGTGTGTGTGCACGCACAGTTTGCTACTCTGTAAAAAAGGGTAATGCTATATACTTCCTCAATATTTTAAATGATTAAAAGGGATAATGTATATACAGGGCTTTCTGAGCTAGATAAATATTAGTTATTAATGAATCCTCATTGAGAGGATGTTGCCCCTTTTCCTTATCTTCACATTATTATCTTCAATACAAGGCCCATCTCAAGGACACTAATAAGGAAAAAGGCATTGCGGAAAATATCAAAACTTATAAATATGGGTTCCACCATTAATTTTCACTAACTAAGCATACTCTATGCACTGGGCATTATAAGTAAATGTTATTGTATGGGTCTCATTTAGTATCCTAACAATCATAGAAAGTTTAACGAAATAAGAATTCCTGTTTTTATATGTGAGTCTTGAAGATGTTAAAAAATTTAATCAAGAACATAAAAATAAGAGTATGAAAAAGCAGAACTTTAAACCCAGATTTTTCTGACTGTATTCTTAATCTCTGCACAATATTATATTCCCAGAATAAAACAGTTTAAATCTAAAATGGTGGGAGATATAAATACATCAAAACAATTCCGTTAAACCAGTTAGAATTACAGGCAAAGCAGCTTCCATTATCAGAGAACTAAGCCTAGGAATCAGCTGTCAATTACTAAGAATAGGCAATTACCTACAAACATGGCAATATTGTCATATCTCCGTCTTTTGTAGATTGCTTTTCAATTTTCCTCCATACATGTTGCACTTTTAACATCTTGATTCTTCGCATTTAAAGCTGTACCACAGATGAAGGAACTGGCCCCTCTTGCAGGCAGGATAAGCTGGCGGTGATGTGACTCCAGAAACAGGTGGCATTGCCCTGTCCAGAGTCTAACTCTTAGTCATGTCCCGAGGCCCGGAGCTCCAATATTATTTCTTTGCAACTGAAGTAACTTCTTACAAGTCTGTATGGCTTTTCATTCTAAAAAAAGATCTTATACATAATATATGAAAATTCTAACATCTTTGTAAATATTTTTTATTTGGATGACTTCCTCTCCTTCCTTGTACCAGTATAAAAACACTGGCAGAGGGGTGCCTGGGTGGCTCAGATGGATGAGCATCTGCCTTCAGCTCAGGTCATGATCTCCAGGTCCTGGGATTGAGCCCTGCATTGGGCTCCCACCTCAGCGGGGAGCCTGCTTCTCCCTCTCTCTCTGCCTCTTTCCCTGCTTGTGTTCTGTCTCTCTCCCAAATGAATAAATAAATTTTTTTAAAAAAATTAAAAGAAAATAAAAACATTGGCCCAGAAATATCTAGACGAGGCCATTGAAAGGGGAAGTACAGTGCAGAGCTTTAGTTTTCACTCTCTTCCCACTTATTCTTTGGACTAGCACTGCTCTACAAAAAAAAAGATGTGGAGAGCTAGATGTGGATAGCTAGAGAGAGTTGTATCTCTATGTAGACAGATACCTTTTAAGCCAATGAAAGTCAAAACTAAGAAAAATGAGAAGCAAAATGTCCCTATTTAAGATTACTTAATTTATGGTTAAGAATAGACATCAGAAGAAAGAGGTGACAGAAAGTAATACTTAAACAAAACTATGCAGATTACTTTTTTCATACCCCCTTTATCTAAGAGTCATCAAAGGAAAAGGACAGATTAATCTAAAGGAATCAATTTTCCACGTAAAGGCAAAGTGATTATATTCTGTTTTCTTCTCCACAATGCCTTTATGAGGTTTTAATTATAGTTTTAGATTTCCAATGCAGTAGTTAAGCACACAGTTTTATATTTCCTATAATTTTTTAAATAGACATAACTGGTAGTGATTCCACCAATATGCAAGCATTTCTTTAGTCATCCTTATAGCCAAAAAGCATTCCGATGATTACAGACAATTTTCAGATCTTTATGTGGTAAACACAAATGTCAAATGTCTATCAACTGGAAAATATCTAGAATAGTCTTACACTTGTTTCTCTATTTGCAACCTTAGAATTTGGCATTTCCTTACCCCCAGTCTGTGCAGATTTTATTACTACTGCTATTTCTATGGAGAGGTAAGTTGCAAATAAATGTTTAAAACACCGTGTAAATCCATGAAATGGGAAATATCAACACATTCTGTTACATCTAAATGATGCAATATTACTCAACAACAACAACAACAAAAAAGGAATGAAATACTGATACATAACAACACATATAAATCCCAAAATGGTATGCTAAATGAAAGAAGCCAGACACAAAAGAGTTTATACAAAATTACTGATACAGCTGTATTCATTTCCATATCTCTCTCTCTGTCTCTATGTATATATATATATATATAAGCTTAATGTATATGTATAGATATATGTGTGTGTGTGTATATATATATATAAGCTTAATAAATTTAAAGCTAATCTATAGTGACAAAAAGCAGGTCAGTGGTTGATTTGGGAGTTGGGGGAGGCAGGAAGAAGGGTTTACAAAACTCGTGTATATATACATCAAAACTTATCAAATTGTATACCTGAAATATGTGTAGCTTATTCTATGCCAGTTATACCTCAATAAAGCTGTTTTTTATTTTAATTTTTTTATTTTATTATGTTAGTCACCATACAGTACATCCCCGGTTTCCGACGTAAAGTTCGATGATTCATTAGTTGCGTATAACACCCAGTGCACCATGCAATACGTGCCCTCCTTACTACCCATCACCGGCCTATCCCATTCTCCCACCCCCCTCCCCTCTGAGGCCCTCAGTTTGTTTTTTAAAAGTTCTGTGCAAAGTAGGTATGTTGCAATAAACCTTTAAACACCTTCATTCACTTGAGTATTCTTTAATATTTAAAAATAGTAACTGGACAAGATAGGTATGATGGGAATTAAAGGATAAAAGAGTTACTATTACCTTAAGGCTGCCACAATCAAAGCTGGCAAGAGACAGGAAATAACAAATTATAGTGAAGTTGTTATAAATACAGTTTTTAAAAGCCCTGAGGAGGAGCAATTATCTCTTTTTCTGGAAGTACTACAGAAGGCTTTTTCAAAGCATAAGTATCAACTTCTCAATGTAGTCTTTCTTCTACGTACTGCTTAAAAGTACAATCCTATCCCTCTCACATTTTTTTTCCCATAGCACTTATCATCATCATCTGACAGCATTTTTCTCATTTATTTGTTTGGCATCCACACCTTCTCATATATATACATCAAATTAAACTCGACAAGGGCAGCAATTTTGCCTGTTTTGTTCACTGCTGAGTTTCTATAACTTCCGAGAGAACGACGTCCATAAAAATATGCCAAAAAAAAAAAGCCCACTTTTTTCTGAATAAATGAGAAAGTGGACTGAAAATTTACAATGGGGAAGATCCTAGACTGGTACTGGGGGTGGGGGATTAAAGCAGTCAATTCAACAGACATGACTCCTGACATTATAAAATGTATACATATATGTAGTGAATAATAAAAAATAAATTAAATATAATCATGCCTAAATGAGACTGGACTCGTCAAAGAAAAGCACACAATAATGGGAAAGACTATACCATGGCAATCTAATCAGGGATATAGTCTCTGAGGAGCTGTCATGGAAGAAGTAACATTTCGCCGAGATCTGGTAGGTAAATAAGAATTATCCAAGAGAATGTGGTGAAAGAATGTGCCATCAGTGGAGAGGACAGCATGGGTGGAGGGTCTGAGACAGAAAGAATTCAGCACATTTCAGGAAGAGAGGGAAAGGAGAACACTGGCCGGAGAGCGGTAAACAAGGACGGAGCAGGGACAGATGAAAATGAAGAGGTGGGAGCAAGAGGCCATCTCTTGCAGGAAACATTAAGGATTTTATACTTTCTCCTTAGACTCGTGGAAAGTCATTTACAGCTTATATTTAAGCAGAAGAGTAGCATGATTAGATTTGCTTTCTAAACAGATCTCTGTGCTGTGTGGATAATGAAGTGGGACAGGAAAGAACCAAGGGTCATGAACTGACTAGGAGGCCACTGCAGTGATCTCGGAATTGGGTCGGTCCATCTCAGTCTTCTGAGTTGTTGGCATGAAGTTCTTCATAATAGTCTCTTAGAAGCACTTCAGTCTCTGTACAATTGATAGTTACATTTCCATGTCCAGTGTATCTATGCTTTCTCTTTTTAAATTATTAATCCTACCAGATGTTTGTCCATTTTTATTAGCCTTTCACAGGGCCAATGTGACTTTGTGGGTCCACTGTATTATATGCTTATTATATCATATAGACCTATTCTACTTCCTGAATCTGTGATATTATTTTCACTAGTTGCTTTTACCTACATTCTTTGAACATATTCAGTTATGTTTTTTCTAACTTCCAGATTAAATGTGTAGTTAATGCATTTTAAACATTTATTCTTTCTAACGTAGTATTTGGGCTATACATTTGTTTTACATGTACTGACACATAGTGGTTATTTCCATTCAGTTCATATTTTATAATTTGTATCATCATCTCTTTAATCTCTGAGTTGTTCAGAAGCATGCTTTTAAATTTTCAAAGGTAGTTTTTCTTATTTTTTTTACTGCCAAGTTGCTACACAGGCAGAAAATAGATTCTGCGTGAAACATTTTTTTAATAAGTTAAAGCTAACTTTAGAGTCCACAGTTTTTTAATAACTTCCCATGTAGTCTTGATAAATATGTGCATTTTCCTTGGGAGTGGCTGAAATTACCTAAGTAGAGAGTTTCATATGGTAAAAAGAAGAAAAGCCATTTTACCCTTTCTATTTTATAAATATTTGCTGTATGTCTGAGCATTCCTGACATACGTGTCTTGCCATCAGCCATATAGAACCATTTACTATGTCTTTTTTACTTCTGTGTACTTTCACAGATTCTCTTTGCTCTTTTTAAACGCCTGTCACCGTTGTTCCATAGCAACCACTTTTCTTCATCAAATAGCATGGAGTTGTTTCTTAAAAAATCAGCGAGCTCATCAACTCCTGCAGAAGAGCGCTATGATTTCTCTAATTTGGTTTTGATGCCTCTCCTCCAGGCTCCCATCGTGTCCTTCCAGATCACTTAACCCACTAACCACGCTTATTCTTCCCTCCTGCCAGACTCTGAATGTCCAAGGTCAGGCATATCTGAGATGCTGCATTTGTTGGCCTTAGTATAATGACCCAAATATGAATTTGGATGAGTCAATGAGTTTCGTTTAAACCCTAAATGAAAACAGAGGAAAATGAATTAATTCTACAACTTGATTATGTTATGAGAAAAATGATAGAATCCCTTAGAATTAATTCATTATAAAATGGTTTTATTATCAAGTTGATTATGTAAGATCAATAAATTCTTTAATACACAGAGGATCTTTGTACAAAAATTATACGAAAAAGGTTAACTAAATAGTGGTTGTATTAAATAAAAGATGTTTTCTAATACTGAACAAAATTCTCAAAAGGAATACCTTTTTTTTGTTGTTGTTAAAGGGTTAGTTTATGGATTTTTCTATATCCTCCATGGTAGGTAGAAATAGTGAGATACCCTTTAACCTAACATAAGGCAAAACATGTCTGCCTTCAGCACAGAAACATCGTCATTTACAGCTCTGTTGTGGAGAGCTAATGTTTAGCTTGGATCACTATACGCATTCATTTAGTCAGTCAGTCAGCTGTCCATTCGCATGTACTTACTATCTATTATGTACCAGTCACTACTTACCAGTCACTATTCTGAGTCTCATAAGTGAAGAAATCACACAAAAATCCCTGTTTGCACAAAGATTATCTATAATTACTAGCACATTAACAAATCTGAAGTAAACAGTTATTAACATAAGGATTTGTCCAGTAAGAAAATTGTGAATGTGTCTGAAAACACTTAAGAGGGAGAAGATGTAAACTGTGGGCATATAATCTAATCATTAGAAGAGTGTACTTTACTATATGGAAAAATATTTCCTCAGGAGTCATTCTGGCCTACAAGAAATATGCCTAAGGAAAAGCATCCTTTCTTTACTACACTTCTATACTCATGAAATAATCTAAGAACTAATTTTGCTTCCCACTTTCCCAGCAGGATACTTTTTTCTGTTGAAAGGACAGATCCAAAAGAAATACATTAAAAATTATATTGCCTTTAGAAAGCAGAAATGTAGTCAAAGTCTAATACTGAAAGCCTCGTGAAACAGAACTTTCTGCCAGGCTGATGATCAAGCACGAGACAAACTAAGGTTTCTTTTTGGCATATAGCCAACACCCTTTTTCAGTGGCATTGCAAAACACCAGATTATCTCCTTCAAAACATTAACACCTATTAAAAAATAAAACTTGGGAAAATGCTTTGTATTTCATACATATATGATGTAAGAAATATTAAAAAATGTAAGCAAAAGGTGGCAAATAATATCATCCAAAGGTATAATATTCAAGTTATTTTCAGAAAAAAAAATGCTTACCAAGAAGTAACACTCATGATTAGCATTAATTTTAACTTCTTTTTAACTCAAGGAGACAATTTTGAATGTATAGAAAAAATTTCATTACCAAGTACTCTGTTGTATGCAAAGATATGAAGGGCAATATGATTTATATAACATAGGTCAGTATCTCAAAAATTATATTTTAGAATACTTGTTTTTGCTGTGACCTCAAACATAAGAATTAAAGAATTAATATAACATTTACTTGAATACTGTTAAGTACATAAATGAGATATTAAGGGACAGAACCAAGATAATGATATAGGAGGCTCTTAAATATCCCTCCTCCCCAAGATGCAGGGAATGTACACAGCTACACAGAGAGTAATTCTCTCCAGGGAAATCCAGAAACTAGCTGAATGACTCCTACACATTTGGCAAATGAGAAAATACATACACCTAAATGAGCAGGAAAGGCTGAGACACGCTCTTGCCATAAACCCCACCCTTAGCACAGTGTCATACAATTGTGAGGTAACCTCAATTCCCAGCTTCTTTCTGAGAGTGAAGGTTTGGACCACACATCCAGGACCCCAGATTTTAAGGCTCCCACCTGAGGGATAGACCCCCCCCCAAAACAAATCCCAGCTCTGAAAGTCAACAGAGCTTGGAGTCCCACAGTATTATAGCAAATAAACAGTTCTTCAGAGGAGCGCAACAAGCATTTGCCCTGGCTATTCCCCCAGGGCAGAGCACAGAGGGAGTAGGCAAAAACTACCATCTCCTAGTTTTTCCCTGGAAGGGGACTGACTACTGCTTAATAAGCTGCTGCCTGAGAGTCCAGCTTCTAATGAGCCCACAACCAGTGCTGCCTGAGAGTCCAGCTTCTAATGAGCCCACAACCAGTGCTCCAATCCTTGGAGATCAGGGAGATCAGTGGGCACTTCCCTGTATTCTCCTTCAGCCTCATTCCAACAATAAAATCAAGTCACCAGAAAATAAAACCAAGTTGCCAGTATCTCTCTGGAATGAAATTGTATATACATCTAGCACTCCAACTTTTACAACAGCTGCCACTCAAAGGATGGGCCCCCAAATCATTTAGCTCTAATAGCCAGCACAGCTTGCATTCGTGAGTCACACAGAACTATAACAAACAAAGAAGCAGTTGTTAATGAGCACATGAGCACTCACCACACCACTAGGAATCAGTGCAGAAGATGCAGGCAAAAAAGCCCATCTTCTGGTTTCCTTTGGGAAGAGGTATATAGTCAACTGCATATATGTCCAGCTGCTGCCTCAGGGTCCTGCTTCTAATCAGTCTGCATCTAGGTGCTGACTGCAATCCTCCCTTTTGGGACACTGATGGGTCTTGACATACCCTTCACTACTGGCAGCCACTAAAAACAAAGACAATGCCTTACACAAGTGCAAAGGCTTGAGAAGCAGCTAAACTTCTTGGGCTATATTTATTGACAAACTCATCTCTTACATGAGACCAGTCTATAAAGATCGGAAAAGGTAGCTGTTTCAGCCAATGGGCAGAAACTAACACAGAACCAAGGAATATCAAGAAACAAGGGAATGTGTTTCAAACAAAAGAACAAAATAAATCTGAAGAACCTGATCCTAATAAAACACAGGTAAGTGATTTATCCAGTAGAGAGTTAAAAATAACAATCACAAGGATGATGGCCAATGTAAAAAAATGCAATGCATGAACAAGTGAGAATTTCAATAAAGAGACATAAAACATAAAGAAATAAATAGAAATCATAGATCTGAAGAATATAATAACTAAACTGAAAAATTCAATAGAAGGGTTCATCTGCGGACTACGTTAAATGGAAGAAAGCATCAGCAAACTCAAAGACAGGATGGTGGAATTCATCCAGAATAAAGAATGACAAAGACTGAAGATAGCTTAAGAGTCTCATTGGTCACCATCAAGGAGAACATATTTGCATTATACAGAAGGAGAAGAGAGAGAAGGGGGCAGAAAGTTTATTCAAAGAGATAATGGCTGAAAAATCCCCCAAGCTTGGGGAAAGAAACAGACATCCAGATCTAGGAAGCCTAAATAATGGCAAAGAAGATGAATCTAAAGAAACCTACACTCAGATACATTTTAATTAAAATGTCAAAAGTTAAAGTCAAAGAGAAAATCTTAAAAGCAGCAAGAGGAAAGAAATGTGTTACATAGGAAGAAACACCCTTAAGACTGTGAGCAGATTTTTTAGCAGAAACCTTGCAGGCCAGAAGGCAGTGGGATGATATATTCAAAGTGCTGAAAAAAAAAAACCAACCGTCATCCAAGAATATATGGGAAAGTTATCTTTTAAAAGTGAAGGAGAGATAAAGAGTTTTCCGGAAAAACAAAAGCTGAAGGAGATCACCACAACCAAACTGACCTTACAAGAAATGCTAAAGGGAGTTATTCAAGCTGAAATGAAAGAATATTAACTAGTGACATGAAAATATAAGAAAGTATAAAACTCACTGGTCAAGGTAAATATAAAGCTTAATTCAAAATACACTAATATGGTAATGTGGTGGGTAAATAACTTTTAATGCAGGTATAAAGGTTGAAAAAACAAAAGTATTCAAAATAAAAATAATAAAAATAATTTGCTAATGGATATACAATATAAAAATATGGAAATTATGAGATGAAAAACATAAAATTTGGGGGAGACAGTGTAAAAATGTAGTATTTTGTGCATTTGAGGGTAAGTAGTTATCAGCTTAAAATAGACTGTTATAAGATGTAAGCTTCATGAAAACCACAAAGTGAAAATTTACTGTAGATACACAAAAAATATAGAGAGAAAGGAATAAAGGATATCACTACCCCAAAAAACCCTCATCAAATCACAAAAGATGGGAGCAAGAGCAGAAAGAAACTAAAGAAACAGCCAGAAAACCTTTAATAAGACAGCAACAGTTAAGTCCAGACCTACCAATAATTACTTTAAATGTAAATGGACTAAATTCTCCAATCAAAGGACAAAAAGTAATTGAATGGATTAAAAAACAATAATCAACTATATGCTGCATACAACAGACTCACTTCAGCTTTTAGGAAACACACAAGCTAAATTGAAGGGATGAAAAAAGATATTCCATGCAAATAAAAACCAAAGAAGGCAGGGGTAGCTATATTTATATCAGACTAAATATACTTAAAGGCAAAAACTGTAATAAAGGACAAAGAAGGACATTATATAATAATAAAGGGGTCAATTTATCAATAGTATATACCAGTTATAAATATGTATGCACAAAATTAGAGCCTAAATATATAGAGTAAATATTAACAGACCTGAAGGAAGAGATAGGCAGCAATACTATAATAGTAGGGGACTTCAAGAGCCACCTTTCAACAATGGATAGATCATTCAAACGGACAATCAATAAGGAAACATTGGTCTTAAAACACATATTAGACCAGACAGACCTAACAAAGAGATACAGAACATTTCATCCAATAGCAGCAGAATTCACATTTTTTTCAAGCACACATGGAACATTCTCAAGATAGACCATATGTGAGACCATATGTTCATAAATTTAAGGCTGAAATCATATCAAGCATCTTTTCCAACAACAACAGTGTGAAACTGGAAATCAATTACAAGAACAAAACTGCAAGATTCACAAATATGTGGAGATTAAACAACAATCAATGGGTAATAGAAAAAATCAAAAGGGAAATAAAAAATATCTTGAGACATATGAAAAAGTAAATACAATGTACAAAAACTTAAGGAAAGAAGCACAAGTAGTTCTAAGAGAAATGTTCATAGCCACAAATACCTACATTAAAAAATAAACAAAAAACAAAAACTTCAAATAAACAACTGAACTTTGTACCTCAAGGAACTAGAAAAAGAAGAACAAGTTAAGCCCAAAGCTAGTAGAAGAAAGGAAATAACAAAAGTCAGAGTAGAAATAAATAAAGACTAAAGAGTTACATAGAAAAAAATCAATGAAACTAAAGACAAAATTGACAAATCTTTACCTATACCAAGTAAAAAAGATAGAAGACTTAAATAAATGAAGTCAGATGGAAAAGAGGGGACCTGACAAGTGATAACATAAAAATATTACAGATTATCAGGAACTACTATGAACAATTATATGCCAACAATTTAGATAACCTAGAGGAAATGGATAAATTTCTAGAAACATATGACTTATCAATATTGAATAATGAAGAAACAGGAAATTTCATGAGACCAATTACTAGTAAGGGGATTAAATCAGTTATCAAAATTGCATATGGTTCAACATACGCAAATTAATAAATGTGATATACTACATTGACAAAATGAAGGAAAAAATTATATGATCATCTTAATGGATGTAGAAAAATCATTTGGCAAAATTAAACATTCTTTCATGATAAAAACTAAACAAACTGAGTATAGAAAGAATGTACCTCAACATAATAAAGGCCATATATGACAAGCCCACTGCCAACATCATAATCATCAGTGAAAAGCTAAAACCTTTTCTTCTAAGATCAAGAACAAGACAAAGAGTCCCAATTTTCACAACTTTTATGTAACATAGTACTAGAAGTTCTAGCTGGAGCAATTAGGCAAGAAAAAGAAATAAAAGACATTCAAATTAGAAAGGAAGAAGTGAAATTGTCTATATCTGCAGATGACTAATACTGTATCTAGAAAAACCCTAAAGACTCCACCAAAATACTGTTGTAACTAATAAACAAATACAGTAAGTTTGCAGGATATAAAATTAATATACAAAACTCAGTTACATTTCTACATATTAACAACAAACTATCCAAAAGAGAAATTAAGAAAACAATCCCATTTACAATAGCATCAAAAAGATTAAAGCACTTAGGAATAAATTTAACCAGAAAGATGAAAGATCTGTACACTGAATACTATCAAACTCTGATAAATGAAATTGAAGACATAAATAAATGGAAAGATAATTTGTGTTCATGAATTGGAAGAATTAATATTGTTAAAATGTCCATACCACTCAAAGCCCTCTACAGATACAGTGCAATACGTATTAAAATTACATTGTTCATCGAATTATTTTTTAAATCCTAAAATTCATATGGATCCACAAAAGAACTCGAATAGTCACAAAGCAACGTTGAGAAAGAGCAGAGCTGGAGGCATCAAGCTTCCTGTTTTCAAACTATATTACAAAGCTATAGTAATCAAATCAGTAAGGTACTGACATAAAAACAGGTACACAGATCAGGGGAATAGAAGAGAGAGCCTAGAAATAAACCCACATATATATGGTCAATTAATTTTCAACAAAGGAGCCCAAGAATATATAATGGGGAAATATAGTCCCTTTAATAAATGGTGCTGGGAAAACTGGATATTCACATGTAAAAGAATGAAACTGGAACACCATTCAACACTACACATAAAAATCAACTCAAACGACTGAAGACCTAAATATGAGAACTGAAACCATAAAACTTGCAAAAGAAAATAAAGGGGGTAAGCTCCTTGCTATTATTCTTGGCAATGATTTTTTTGAATTTGATATCAAAGCAAAGGCAACAAAAAAGGAAAATAAGTGGAATTACACCAAACTAAAAATTTTATGCACATTAAAAGAAACCATCAATTAAATGAAAAGACAACCTAAGGGATGGGATAAAATATTTACAAACCACAAGTCTGATCAGAGTTTAATACTCAAAATATACATGGATTCATATATCTCAATGGCATAAAAACAAATAATCCAATTAAAAATGGATAAAGGACCTGAATAGACTTTTTTCCACAGAAAACATAGAAATGGCCAACAGGTATATGAAAAGGTGCTTAACATCACTAATAATTAGAGAAATGCAAATAAAAACCAGAATGAAATATCACCTTACCCCTGTTTGGATATCCATTTATCAATAAGACTAGAGATAACAAGTGCCACTGAGATTGTACAGTAAAGGGAACCCTTGTACAATACCGTTGAGAATGTAAGTTAGTATAGCTACCATGGAAAACAGTATGGAGGTTCCTCATGAAATTAAAAATAAAATTACCATATGATCCAGCAATCCCACTTCTGGGTATATATCCAAAGGAAATAAAACCTTTTTCTCAAAAAGATATCTGTACTGCCATGTTTTTTGTAGCCTTATCCACAATAGCCAAGGTATGGAAACAACCTGAGTGTCCATGAGTAAAGAAAATGTGGTATGTGTGTGTGTGTATTATTCAGCCCTTAAAAAAAGATGGAAATATTAACATCTGTGACAACATGAGTGAAACTGGAGGGCATTATGCTAAGTGAAATAAGCTAAACAGAGAAAGATAAATATACATGGTATCACTTGTATGTAGAATCTTTTTTTTTTTAAGATTTTATTTATTTATTCAACAGAGAGAGAGAGGGAACATGCATGCACAAGCAGGCTCCCTGCTGGGCAAGGAGTCCAATGCGGGACTCCATCCCAGGACCCTGGGATCATTACCTGAGCCTAAGGCAGATGCTTAACTGACTGAGCCACCCAGGTACCCTTGTATGTAGAAGTTTAAAAAAAAAAAATCACACTCATAGCAATAAGAGAATAGAATAGTGGTTGCCAGGGTTGCAGGTAGGGGAAGCTGGGAGACATTGGTAAAAGGGTACAAATTTTCAGTTATAAGATGAATAAGGGCTTTGGTGTATAATATGGTGGCTGTAGCTGGTAATACTGTATTGCATAATTGAAATTTATTAGGAGACTAGAATTTAAGTGTTCTCACACACCCAAAAAATAAATATGTGATGTGATGGTTACGTTAATTATTTCAGTTGAGGAAATATTTTTGCAATGTACATGTATATCAAATCATCACATTGTATTTCAAATATATTATAATTTTATTTGTCAATTACATCTCAATAAAGCTGAAAAAATAAATTAAGTATTAGGAAAAACACTAAGGTACAGGGTAAAATATATAATATTTTAGACTTGGAGAGAAAATTTTTAAAAAGTATAGAATCAATCATGTCAAAATGAAGATAATAAAACATATACTTTTCCCATTTAATGGTGTTGGAAATAGAGCACACAATTATAGGTAGTCATATTCAAAGATGAAAAAAAAAAAAAGATTTATCACCTTGTTTCTTGTTTACTTTTGTTTCCTAACATTTGTATCTTACAATTTGTAGTAAAAATTCTAGACAAAAATTTCTAAATCAATTGTCAAATGGCTAGACCTTTACCCTGCCTTATCAACAATATACTTTCTGGATATTTCCAGCCAAGATTAGAGTGCAAGAGGACATATTTTAAGCCAAATGATACTTTGCAATAAGGTTGTGTGGACGCAGAAATACAAAGAACTGTGCCCCAACAGAAGACTCAAAACCAAGCTCTCATAAATTGTAGAGGGGACGGTACCACAGGAATGCACTGTTACCAAGTTGTCCACATAACTTCCACTCAGACAGGGTGAACTCCCAATCTGAATGCCACGTCCATACCGAAACTGATGGGTTGAGTCCATTCTAAAGTAAAAACAGTACTCTGAAATTGTAAATATAGAAGAACTCTATCATAGGCAATACAAGTCACAGTAATAAAGGACTTGGATAGTCACAGTTTAAAAACTATGACTTAAAAATTTTGATCTTTAGCCTTCTTCAGGTTAGTGAGAAGACAGTAGTTAATCTTCATATCCCTCCATCAGTGAAAAAAATGAGGTAAAGAAGAGTGTTATTTGTTAACATATATTAACCAAGTATGCTTTTCTTTTCCCCCCAGTGGCCTACAGTTGACTAGATAAGTCAGCTGGTTGGAAACTGACAGTAAACCTATACACATCTTTAACCTACCTGAAAGCAAATGCCCTCTGGGCTCAGAAGCCAAAGTTAACTATACTTGAAAACACGCTTTTCTGGATCCTGCATTCTTCTCAAGAATGTGAGTTCTCAGTGCTTTCAATAACTGATCATCCTCCTTCCAGCCTCCACTTCAGTCATAAAGAATGGTTCCCCAAAATAAGAGTCACAGTTGTCAACAAGTTTTAGAGCAAAAAGATAAAAATATTACTAAAGTCGTCTGGTCATCCTGTTCTACAAAACTGTGCTCCTGTCTTCCGGCCCCAGTCTGGAGAGTCCCCAGACACATGCAAACAGAATCTTCAGGATGATCAAACTTGGTCCTGGGATTGACGAAGATCACCCCACTGCTGATGACGGCAGTACTGCCATCAGCAAAGAGATGCCACCCCCAAAGGCAAGGACGACACGTCACACACGTGTACATGGATCCACTATTTTATCTTCATTCCCTCTGATAATATATTTTCAAGGATGTTTTCATTTTTGTTAACATTTTAAAAATCTGTATGGCATGACAATAACTACTGAAGGGGAAGATAAGATTTCTTTCTATTTCTGAGTGTGATACTGTGACATGTAGGAACTAAAGCCCAGCGAATTTTTCTTTCCTAGTTCCAGGCTGGCTTATTGTAACAGGACAAGGTAATGTTTGTTGTAAGGTGTGTGTAACCTAATGTTAACTGTGTGGTCTAAAGTGTTAGCTATCAAGCAGATTTCTTAGTAAGGAATTTAGTAAGACCTTTTTTTTTTAAAAAAATCACTCAAGTGTTCTGAGCAATGCCTTGATGTTTAAAAGAAAAGTACTGGTGAAAACAACTGTCACCTTCTAGGATCTACTTTTTAAATCTTCTATCCTCTGTAGTTATCAACTGCATGTATCAGGCCTCCAAAGTAACGCATTGTTTAAAGTAGCGAAATTATAAGCCTACTTAGGCATGTTGTAAAGCTGTTGAAGAAGTAACTCAGCAAGTTTTGTTAATGGAAATGTAGTGCTCAAGTCCCATTCTGCTTTAAAAGGCTGTTACAAATACAAACAAGTTAAAAAAATATATTCCTAAAGTCATATATGTTTGTTGAGGCTTCGTTTTTGGATAAAATGCCATTAGAAATCATTCTTTTTGGCATGATTTAGGAAAGCAAAAGATGTATTTTGTTCATACTTCTACCTGTAGGAGCCACAGGAAAGCTACACACAAAGACACATCAGAGTGTTGACGTACTAGGCAAAGCCCACACCTGGTTCTCTCTTCACAGCATCCAAGGCTCCATTTGTAATTATGGGTGACAGCAGGATTGGCTGGCCATTCTTGAAACTAAAGATATTTCATTCCTGTCACATAAGTCTTCTTAATTTTATTTCTAGTCAGCATGATTTCACTAGGGAAATGCAGCAGCAGAATCTGGAGGAAGGTAGAATAAGATAGTAGAAGCTAAAAAAGCTGTATTTAGGGCAAGAGTCCTCAGATTTATCATGGCGTTGCATTAAATACTTGCTTTCTGCTGATGTAAGTAAGTTTTTTACGTTAATAGTTGGAAGAAGGCCCAAGCCTTTCCCGAGCTCAGAACTGTTTAGTAAGCAGAGATCTTTTGTGCTGCATGTTAATATAATGTATGACACCATTGTTTCATTTGGGCAACTGTTCAAAAGAGATGAATAATGAACTGCTTTCTAGGTAATAGTCCTCAGGTTGCCCGTTGAAGATAATGTGAAGCTCAGGTTGCTAGAGTTTACTCTTACAGCCATTCATTTGAGCCAAAGTATTAACCAAGAGGAAAGTACCAAGCAAAAGACAGCTGCAATTTAGTATTTTACAAAGGTAAATTAGTTACCAGAATTGTTTTTATTAAAGGTAAAAGTAATGAAAAAAATTTTTTTAATTTACCCAGGAAAAAATCCCAATAAAGAACCTTTAGAATTAAGTTGATGATGTTTCCTTTGCTCAAGGCAAGAGCTGATTACCACTCTAAACATAAATGTTTCTTTGGCCTGAAGCCAGCATTGTATTCTATCAAATTACAAGTTCATAAAGGCAAATTTCTAAGCAGACTCACTTTTCTGATTTGTAGAGTATGCCTAGAGTATGCCTGTCTTATTTATCTCCAAAAAAAAAACAAAAACAAAAACTTATAAATTGGAAAACAAAAAAAAGTATAAGATATTGCTATTATTTTGTGAGTTTACAGAACTATATCATATTCCTTACAGGATCTTTAGTATGACTGAAAAACATTTATGGACCTGAATACAAAAGCCACATCAAACTCTGGGGGTGAGGTCCTGAAAACTACTTGCAGAAAAGTACTTTAAGGCTAAGTGGCAAAAACAGATCCAATTTCCCTTGTGTCATATCATTCTTTTCTTTTATCATAAATATCCTGGTTACTCTAATGTTTGTTTTTCGCTAACATGTATTGAGCATTTTTTTATGTACCAAGCACTGTTGAAAGTACTTTATATTCATTAACTTAATTGTTTCTAACCATAGCCTTATGCTCTACATCCTAACACCAGAAAGCCAAGACGCGCAAAGGTTAAATAACCCGTCAAGAGTCACCCAGCTGATAAAAGCGAGACCCAGAGTTTGAACACAAGCAGTGCTACTCAGAGTCTTGGCTCTAAACTGTCTTAACATTTCTCTTCACTTTCATGACTTTCATAGACATCAACAAAATTATGTGCCAGAAAGGTTTTGAACATATTTGTGCTATTACTCAATTATTATCCCTCCTAGTCTCAGTAGATATTACTCAGATGTCTCTCCAATACCCAGGGATTTATGCTCCTAACGCTGTCAATAAACCTCAGGCCAAACATATGTCCTCAGCTCAAATGAAATATCTCTCTGCTCCTTCCTTCCACACCAATACACACTGGAATGTGGAGTTTAAGACCCAGACTGATTTAATTTCACTTTGTTTTTCTTCCCTGAGCTTTTAATACAAAATCTTTATTCTATCTTTGCCATATGTTTTACACGACCTTTTCCCTTTCAACTCTGCAGCTTTCTGTTTTGCTAATTATGCCTAACAGGTGTGATTCTGAATATAGTACAAGTATTAGAATAGAAATCCTTCTGGTTCAGTATATGTATATATCCATGTTCTCACATCACAGTTTTGACCACACAAGGTCCTCCCTGCTTGGCAACCAATAACTACACCAGCTCTGCCTCACTATTAAAAGTCTAAGCACAGTCTAAGCAGATGACCTCAGGAGTCCCTAAACTATCAGACACTGAGTTTGGCAGTGCTGTGGGTGCACTCTGAACAGGCACAGAAATCAAAAGTCACACTATTTTGACAGCTTAGCTAGCCTCCCCCAGACAGACCTTGTATAAGGCAAAGAGAAATATCTACCACTGGAACGGCCTCAAAGGAGGAAAGAACAGCTGGAACACTGTATTTCCCTGGACAGATTATAAAAGGGATACAGAGGATCACATTGGCATGAAATGGAGAAAGCTGCAAGATTCTCAGCCACATCCACCAAAATGATAAGGTTAAGGACCCAACAAGACTGATTGCATTGGAATTTTAATGTAACAATGTAGAGCTAACAGGAGAGACAAAATTCAATCTACTTTTTCTAAGTAGAAAAACTCCGCAGTGGCTACATAGTTACTTAAAATTACATATTTTATAGTGTATTAATTATCAAGCATAACAGCAAATCAGTGATTTGATAATATATTTTGAGTAATATTGAAAATAACATAGGTTAAATCTGATTTAAAAGATGGCATATCTTGGGAATTTAAACCTCTTTGACAACATTAATCCGATATTTTCAAGTCAGTGTGATAATCAATGTCTGCACAAATCAGGGGAAAAATATGTAAAGATTTCATGGCATGAATTACTTTATGCTTCTACTCTCTCTTTTCCCTGTTCTACAAGTTCTCTGCCTCTAACCATATATATAATGCAAAGGATTTCAAAGTCAGATGACATTTTTAAAAGAGCTTTTGATGAGCACTTTATATAAAGCAAACTATTCCCATTCTGACTAAAATAATGCTATATTTGCTTGGCCAAAATTTTGAGTAATCAGAGGGTAAGCTGGCCATTTTCAGTAAGAATATATTTATATTTAATGGTATATTCCATTTGCCTCGTGGGCATTAAATTATCCTATTGGAAGGTATGACTGCAAAACATCACATTCCATAACACAAATAAGTTTTTCTGTGCAAACCATGCATTACAGAAAAACATTACAGAGTGTTCCAATGACCTATTTTAATCAACAACCTTTGTAAAGTGTTCCTTCTTTATTTCAGTGTAATGGCATATTGGTTAAAAAAAGAAAAGTAAGGCAATTATAAAGATACCTGGATTTTTATTTCAATGTCCTATTTATAGTAACATTTTATATTCTAATTTAATATTTATCATTCAGGTGTCTTGTTGAGTTGCAGACCAAATGATTTTTTAAACGAGTTGTTATATCTAGAAAATGGAATCCATCAAATAATTTGGCTATATCCAATTCAGTAACATACACCTATCTACATCTTGTATAGCACACCTGAGGAACAGAGTGTATGAACGTCTCTGTGTGACAGGTAAAATGATGAGAAGAGAGGCCAATCTGGTCACCTGTGTAGCTATCTCACATCAACTATTAAGATGGTTGAAAAGAAAATTTCAGTTTGCTGGCATATTATCTGTACATAAAGACAGTTCTTATAAAAATCTCCTGACTGATAAACACCACTCAGCCCTGTTTTCACCTCAATTTATAGTAGAACGCTTATGGAAATGTTTGATGGAACCAGAATCGTATCTGCTGAAGAGCTGGGAATGAGCTCTAGAATTACAGGGGGGAAAAAGAGGATGCAATATAGTGGGGGTGGGAGGATTTAATTCTGTTGTTCAAGGAAAATAATATATCAGGACACATGTGATACCACTTAATTAGAGTAACCATTTAGCTCTTCCAGTGGTTATTTCAATTTAGCAAATTCAACTATCTGAACATAGTTCTAAAATAAAAAATATACCAAACATTGCTTCCCAAAAGTACAAAAATAAACTTCACAAAATTGGGCACTGAGTTTCATTCCTCAAATTAAGCCTCAGTGTGTGTGTGTGTATTTACTCTTTTTTATATAACTCTAAATAAAATGGGTATCCTTTTATTTAAACTATTACAGAATAAAACAGAGAATCAGGGAGACAGTTGTTTTTTTTTTTTAAGATTTATCTATGCATCTATGTATCTATCTATTTGAGAGAGAGAGTGAGTGAGTGCAGGGCAGGGTGGGGGAGCAGAAGGAAAGGGAGAGAAAGTCCTAAGCAGACTCTGAGCTGAGCATGGAGCCCCGTGCAGGGCTCAGTCTCACACCTCTGAGATCATGATCTGAATAGAAGCCAAGAGTTGGACTCTCAACCTACTGTGCCACCCAGGCACCCCGGGGAGAACAGTTCTTCTGAAGGCCATAGAAAGTAATAACATCCAGGGGCGCCTGGGTGGCACAGCGGTTAAGCGTCTGCCTTCAGCTCAGGGCGTGATCCCGGCGTTATGGGATCGAGCCCCACGTCAGGCTCCTCAGCTCTGAGCCTGCTTCTTCCTCTCCCACTCTCCCTGCTTGTGTTCCCTCTCTCGCTGGCTGTCTCTATCTCTGTCTAATAAATAAATAAAAAATCTTTAAAAAAAAAAAAAAAAAAAAAAAAGAAAGTAATAACATCCAATTAATAAAGAATAAAACTATTAAACAGTTCCAGGAACTACAAAGGCATAATGGGGCAAAGTCAGAAATACTCATTATGATTATCTTAATTCTTGACTAAGTGTTTAAAATATACTCAGAAGGCTGTGTTTAATACAATAGGAAATTTTCAAATTTTTGAAGAGTCTCAACAAAATTATATTGGAGGGGTGTGTGGGTGGCTCAGTCGGTTAAGATCAGACTTGATCTCAGGGTCCTGAGATACAGCCTCCTCTCAGGCTTCATACTCAGCTGGCAGTCTACTTCTCTCTCTGTCTTTGTCTCTCTCTCTCTTCCCCCGACCTTCCCCTTCTTTAAAATAAATAAATAAATTTTTAAAAAATTATATTGGAATATTTCAAGTATAAATACTACACAGGAATATACTATAAAGCACTTTTAATCTTGTCATTTTTGGAATTTCATAACACTTTAATAATGTATATTATTATCATTATATTAGTTTTCAGAAACAGATGATTAAGTACCCTGGGGATACAAGAAAGTGCCAGCCATCAGGGAAACAACATGATACATAAGAGTCTGCCCTGGCCCAGCACTAGCTGTTACTGCACAATCTCTGCCACTGTTCATAGGGCAAGGCTAACAGACTAGAGAACTCAACATTGTGCTTCCCAACAAGAACATCTTCCCTCCAATCCAGGAGAGGGTGCATAAAAGGAGAGGGAGATGGATAAGAAAAGGTGGGAAAACCCTGGTGCAACTCCAGATGGAGCAGTCCAGAGAAGAGGCAAGTCCTGGGTCATGGATGGAGGATAGGCTCTGGGTATATTGATTGTCCCTTCTCTCCGCCTTACCCTGGAGGGATCGTTAATCACTTCACTACCATTCTCAGCTGCAGTAATAAAGTCACAGGGCACGTGACAGAGTATGTGTTCCTGGCTGTCCACAAGCATTTCCCTCCACTACCATTTCTCACCACAGTGCTTAGGACTCTGAGGTTCTCAAATGTGGCTACACATTGACTTTACCAAGGCAGCTTTGAAAAACACTGAAGCTTAGGCCCCATACCAGACCAACTGAATCAGAAGAGAAGAGGGAGAGACTCAGCAAGGCATGGATATTTAAAAAAAAATCTCCCCAGATTATAACACTCACTATCCTGAGGTGCCCATTCACACACACAACTCCCAAAGACTGGGAGACACAAGGTGAGGCTGGGGCTTCATAAGCTGATGATCTCTGGAGATTCTATCCACCTAGAGCATGACCTTTGTAAAAGACAGATCGTGTACAAAACCATCTATACCATACAATGCAGAATTAGTGAATTCAGGCAGGACAAATATTTAAAATAAGTATATAGAATATCATCAAAGGATAAGAGAAAAATTTGAATATCTGAGCAGGCATAAGAAGATAGAACAACAACAACAACAACAAAAAAACACAACTGGAGATACCAGGTGCACAAAACATAATTGTAGAAATAATAAACTCAACATATTGATTGAAGAGTAGAATGATTCAGGGTGAGGAATGAATTAGGGAACTGGCAATACAGATTAAGGAGTGTTTCCACAAAGCATCAGGGAGGAATAAATAGAAAATGTAAAGAAAATTTCAGAGATACGTAAGACAGATGCAGGGAGAAAAAAGCTAAGGTCTCAATCAAAGGCACAGGTTCTCACAGGTGCCCCTCTGCCTCTTTACTGGAGAAGCTCTATTCCCTTAATCCTCCACAATTAGGCCCCGTGGCCTCTTAGACTTACAGTGTTTCCACTCTGGATCTCCAAGGACAGTAATTTCTCACACATCTACTCATCACAATACACACAGAAGGACTTGCCTAGTGCAATGTGGTAGCACAGAGATTTCTGAATTGAGAACAGGAAAAAGGAACTGTCCCCCAGGCAGAAGTTCATGAAAATAATTCTGTTCCTGGAGTCATCTTGGACATAGTTAAAAATAAACTTTTAGTGTGTTTCCCTTCACAATACCATTAATACTACCACGGCCAGTTTCCAGGACTTAAAAGAGTATTTTCATCAAATTAAATGTGAAATCCCACGTGTTATAATTTTGGAGGAAAATCTCATATTTGATCTGTTAAAAGAGAAAAAAAAGGCTACCAGCAACACAACTCTTTAAATAAGCTGGCAGGGATGGATCAAAGTTTAGAGATCTTTGGCAAAGTATGGAACTAGCAACCCAGCAATCCTAGAGACAATAGCGGACACCAGAGGGTGAAAACAGATCAAACTGCAAGATATAGAAGAGTCCAAAGCTCACAATGTCCTTTGAAATGCCTGGGGTAGAGGAGAGTCCACATAAAAAGGGTCAAGCAGATGGGGACTGAGGCCGACTTAAGTACAAAGGCAAATTTGGAAGTCAGAGAGGCAAGAATGAGCATAAACAGGCCCTGACCAGAAAGGGGCACCTACGTGGAGTGCTGAGCAACTGCCTAGGACCTAAACAGTTCTTTGTCACTTGCTTTTAGGTCCAGCAGAGGTCTGATGAATGGCTGAAGTGAGGCAGAGTAAAGATGAAAAAATTAAATAAATAAATAATAAATAAATAAATAAATAAATAATGAAGACCTTTCAGATAATAAAATTACACTTATACCACATTCTCAGCCTAAACAAGAGATCCATCTCCTAATCTTTAAGAAAACACCTACCCTTTCTGACTCCAGGTTTATTCTCCCCACTTTAATATCCTTCTGTCAAAAGGGACCTTTAACTCAGACTCATTCAGGAACAGAAGCTACATTCTACTGACTGACACCTGAGAACGTCCTTCCCGGTGGCCAAATAGTTCTCTGGAGTATCATTCCCTTTTTCTCAGCCAACACCTCCTCCAGGCAGTCACTTTAAGAAGGGAAGAAAGAACCCTAGTCTTTTCAGAATCCTACATCATAGAGTCAGGCTGCAAGGACAGAGAGGCTGGCATAAAGATGGAATTGTGTCTCTGTCCAACAAAGTATGTTTCTAATATCCCAAAGCAAGACAGCTCAGCTAGGAAACAGATTTCAAGATTCTGTTTTTCAACAAGCACTAGAGTGCTTAACTAACTTAAATATAATGTTCCTAAAATATTTTACTTCTTTTGTTTTGACACTATTTGCACACATTAATAGTCTAGTTATATAAGCAAACATTCATCTTTGTAACCATCTTACCTACTTTTCTATCAGCTGCTTCTATCTCCCCATCATTCAAAATAGGCTCTAGTCATAGAGCACAACAATCCCATTCCCAAATTATTTCATTTCTTAATATTTTGGTTAAACATATATTTTCAGTGCCCAAAAGTCTCCACTGCTGCCTCACAAATTTCTATTGCATTTTCATGATCCAACTTCAGAAATCATCAATGCTTAATGGCTCCCTGACCAGAAACTTTGCAAAGCTCTCTATAAAGCTTGACTGTATAGAACATATTGCACAAGAGTATATTTTTTTTTCTTTAAGTAGACTGGGCAAAGGTATCATGTCTTTCTTAGTTTTTAATTCCAGATACATTGTATACATTGCACCTGATACAATGCCAGCACACGGAAGACACCTTAAATAATTCTACTCTTGAGTGCTAACATTAAGAAGATTAAAAAGTTCCAAATTTTTCATTTCCTTAAATAAAAAGCCATAAAAGTTTAAAGGTGACACTGCTACTATTCATTTCATTTTTCAACCACTTAATCAAATATGAGCAATTTTATTTTTCCTGGGGGAAAGCCTAAATATGAGCAATTTTATTTTTCCTGGGGGAAAGCCTAAAGGGAGCTCAGCTATTAAATCAGACTGTTTTGTAAAGTAATGACCAAATCATCAACAATAACCAACTTAATAGAAAATATGCAAAAAGATAATTGGTAAATGATGAAAATATTTTATCTCCTAAAATTCATATTAAACATGTTTAAGAGTGCCATTAAGAGGTCCCTGAAATTTATCAAAGCATCCCCAGTGTCTGTAATTCTTTGATGCAGTTTTATGCTCCTCTAGTGTTTATGAGGCTCTGATAGTTGCAGTTTTCCTATGGTGCATTGTACTAGCCCTTTTTCCACACATGCTGCTTCCAGCTCATGGTGCTCATTATCTTAATGGACAATTACAGTTCTCCAACTGATTTCCCAATCACTACAGTTAATAGGAAGATTTTCATTATTGCCTACACTTTCGGCTCTTGAATAGCAAATGCATTTTACTTATTTCCCCTTTGAACTATTTTCCCAGCTTCATTAAAAACAAACCAATACTCTATCTGTCAAACATAAAGAATGGAGAAATAAAGTTCCAAAACCTAATATCAAGATCTAGATAAAAATAAAGCTGAATAGCATTTTTAATAAGAACATTTCAGAGAAGTGTTTTTCTGCTTTTTAATAAGAGAAAAGAATAAAATTTGACAAAATTTAACAAAGTTGCAAGAATTTAAGTCACATTTCACATCGTCTTCCAGGATTTTTAATTATATCCCCCAAACATTTTTAAGTGCATAATAAAAATTAAATGAACTTAAAACTCTCCTCAGGATATTCAGCCTTACCACTTCGGTCCAGTCAAAGCAACATAATTGATTACACATTTGTAACATTAATTTCCCTGAGTGGTGTATGTACTTCTAGCTTGAGGAATCTAGCAATTTTTAATACTCATTTTTCTCAAAATAAGAGCAAAGTATTTTAAAATTTCTTTTTCAAAAGAAGCCAATATGAAGTAGCAGTCATGTAAACCAGAGGTCAGTGTCCAACATAAATTCCAATGACAGAGTCTCTTCAATGAGTATCTACCATGCATCGGTCACATCACAAACATCATCTTTAGGCCTCTACACATACAAAACAGGCACAGAATGGCTAAGTGGCTTTTTGAAAACCACACAGCTAATAAATGAATGATCTGGGATTCAAAACCAAATCTGATTCACACTACCTCTTTCTTCCTTTCAATAGCAAGGGCTGCACAGGGATTACACAGGACCCTTATTTTGGATTTTAAAACTGACCATGAATTTCCAAACCAATTATGGCCCTTTGGAAAATTTGTAATTCCTGGATACTAAGTTAACTGCTGGAAGACACTAATGAAACATTTTGGTATGAACCACTGGTTTTTTTTTTAATTATTTTATTTATTTATTTATTGAGAGAGAGAGAGAGAGCACGCACATGCAAGAGGAGACGGGGCAAAGGGAGAGAGAGAATCCCAAGTAGACTCTGTGCTGAGCATGGAGCCAATGCAGGGCTCCAACCCATGATCCCAAGATCAAGACCCAAGCCAAAACCAAGAGTTGAAGGCTTAACCAACTGAGCCACTCAGGTGCCCCATGCACCACTGATTTTTGTTGCTGGTTTAATGCATACATTTCTATGCAAAATAATAAATGAATAAAAATTCAGCCCTCAGGGGGCGCCTGGGTGGCACAGCGGTTAAGCGGCTTCCTGCCTTCGGCTCAGGGCGTGATCCTGGTGTTCTGGGATCGAGCCCCACATCAGGCTCCTCCACTATGAGCCTGCTTCTTCCTCTTCCCACTCCCCCTGCTTGTGTTCCCTCTCTCGCTGGCTGTCTCAATCTCTGTCAAATAAATAAATAAAATCTTTAAAAAAAATGCAGCCCTTCTTTTCTACATTTCATGTAAATACCTATAAACTATTTAGTAGCCAACTTCCCATTTCTAGGTATTCACAGCTTACAATTTTAACTTTTATCATTGTTTTCCACTCATTGCATTTTCCCCCAAAGTACATGACCAGTTCTTTTCTGACAATTTTCCCTATTACCTTAAATAATGAATTACCAATGTCACTGTTTTGTAATGATATTTTTAAAGATTTATTTATTTATTTGAAAGAGAGAGAGAAAGAGCACAAGCAGGGGGGAGAGGGAGAAGGAGAAGCAGACTGAGCAGGGAGCCCAACATGGGGCTTGATCCCATGACCTGAGCTGAAGGCAGATGCTTAACCAACTGAGCCACCCAGGTCCCCAATCTTATGATATTTTTTATAGTTTCTGTTGAATGAACATTGAGTACTCTTATTTACTTAGGAATGAAATTTCAGGATATATATAATCTAGATGACTGCAGTCACTCATTCTTGCTGTATAAGAATAGGTTTTAATTCTTGTTCTTTTTTTCATATCCAATGGGTACATCTAAAAAAATCATAATTGGGTTGTATTCTCTCCATATTTTTGTATCACACTAAAAAGTTGACTGGTTATAAATTGACTGAGCACATGTCTGCAAACTAGTTCAGAACACTTTTAAAGAGTAGAAATGAAATCCTGATAAGGCAATTCCTTAGGAAGGCAGTTGCTTCCTTAATTAAAGTTCAGTTTTCTTCCTTTCCATCTACTCCTTCAACTTTATAACATATTTATCAGTTATTTGCAGAAATCTTGGTTAAAGAGCACACCCAGCAGCCATTTGACACTCTTAGTGCTATGACTGCCATTAATAATATTCACTTAAATGATACTGTATATTTTTTCAGGCCTTTTATATACATTTAGTTTTATATACATTTATATACATTTAGTTGTCACAATATCCTTCATAAAATAGGATTTTCCTGGAGGTAGTACATAATCCCCCACTTTTTAAGTGTGGGCTAAGTGCAGTAACGTCTTCCCAAAGAGTATAATAGGGAAGGGGAAAAAGAGTTATTGTACAGTACAGAATCCTGAAAAACACTACCTCAGCCAAATGATCAAGACTGACATTAACAGTGATAAGTCATGCCAACAGGATGTACTCTTAATACAATGTAAAGAACATGGTATTTTTCCACTGTGGTCCTCCTCTTAACACTGGTAACCTCAGTCTAATTGTGAGAAAAAAATTGAACAAATACCAATTAAAGGGCATTCTACAAAAACATCTGATACTCCTCAAAAGTGTCAAGGTCATCAAAAAACAAGGAAAATCAGAAACTGTCACGTAGCAGAGAGGTGCTAAGGAGATATGGCAACTAAATGTAATGTGGTATCCTTGATGAGATCTTGGAACAAAAATTGGAAGACATATAAACTAAGTAAATCTGAATAATATGTGGACTTTAATTAATAATAGTGTATCAATCTTGGACCATTAATTGTGTATGGCATATGTACCATACTAATATAAGATGTTAATAATAGGGGACACTTACTATGGAGACTATGGAATTTATCTGTATTATCATCACAACCTTTCTATAAATCTAAATTTATTTTAAAATAAAAATTTTATTAGAAAAAAGATGGAAGAATTCAAACACACACACAACATGCGTGTGCACGCACATGCATGTGCACATACACACGTGTCCTAAGTTATAGGTAGAAAACAGAGCTTTTCTGAGATCCAGTGATCTGTCTAGACCATTAATAGAAGCTGAATTTAAACCAAGAGGAGATTTTCAAACCTAAAAGTAAAGCTTTCCTCTAATATAACTGCACTTCTCCTTGAATAGCATTCATTGTAAATAAAGGTTTGACAAACCCATCTGAGTTAAAAATAACAGATCCTTATGTGTGAATAGATGCGCAGGAAGAGAAGGGTTAATTGTAATTTTTAATATATGTGCATCCAACATGGAATACTCCCACACTCATACACACCAATGATGGACAGCTGAGCAAGAGTCTAATTTTGTCGTAGTAAAGCATACAGCTTGGACAGTTTTGTTTTGTTTTAATGGTGGAATACAATCATTTAGATCCCAATTTCTGCAGTGATGGCTTTAGGGAACTTTTCTGCAGATACTAAGTTTCATTTTCTCCTACTCTATCTTTTCATTTATCCAGAGGTCATCCTTATCTCTCCTCTTGGTTGAACCTCAAGGTTGTCCCAGCTTATCTTTGTAATGTCTCTGCACCTGGTGTCCCTGATCTTATTAAAACAGCTCATCTCCTGTTTTCAGCTTGTGATTTTTCTAGGCGCTATTTTTAACCCATTTATTCTTCCTTCACCAATTCTATGTTGTACAGTTGAATATTTTCTAAGCTAAGCCATGTTATAATCAGTAATGTTCTAAATGTTTAAAAAGTAAGGGGAAAATGCCTCTACCATATTATTCGTCAAGGACAGAACCTCTCTCTCTCTCTCTCTCAAATAAATAAATCTTTTAAAAAAAAGATAGGACCTAGCAAAAATACTAAGTTTTATTTGTAAAAAAACCAATTTTATTAATTTACAATTAGCCTGTATCTAACAAGAATCAATCTTTCCTGTAGATGAACGGGCTAATGTTCTTTTTTTCCAAAATGAAAAACTGAATGGTCAAAAGGATTTTCCATAACAACCTCCGATGTTGAATGACCTAAATATGTGAGCATGGGACCTAATGCTTTGTTTTCTCTTTTAAATAAAGCTCACCTGATGGGGAATTTTGACCTTTTTCCAGCCCTAGGAAGGGGAGTCCAAAGACATTTAGAATTTAGTAAACTTGTTCCTGAATCTAACCCCAACTTTTATATACCCACACTCAAAATTCTAAATACTGGCCACTAAACCAGCATATCCAGACAGCAGTAAGAGCAGCCAAAAGTTACCCTTGTTAATACTACTGAGGACACTTGGTGTCCAGCAGCAATCTGTACCTTCATGAGTCACGTCTGACAAATCAGTGGCCAACATTAATCACTGACCCTACTGCCCATGTCCATCCACTATAGCAACTGCTTCATGGACAAGAGATCAACATCTGGAGAAACGGTTTCAGGAGTCTTTGGGGTAGATATCTGGAAGCAGAGCACAGGGGCAGAGTCCTAAGCACCAGTGTACAAAGGTCTTGATGGAAAGGGAGAGTTCTAGGCACTGCTAGTGCTTGGGAAGGTGAGAAACAGAGAGGACAATTTCAGGTATAGTAAGCCAGGCAGTGACCTAGTGGGATTGGTTTCTTTGATTTCTGAGTTTTGCACTCCAACCCTACCTTTCATCTCTTCACTTATGTCAAGGAAAAAGCAGAGCTGGACAGTAGTTAAAGCAGTGGACACATTTTATTCAGGACTATTGAAATAGGGGGAAAGAGTTCTCAGTACACAACTAAGCTCAATTCCAAATACAGCATGGTCAAATGGGAATTTAGAGCCACGGAGAGGGGTGGGGACCAGCAGATGAAAAGTTACTAAGGGGAACTATGGAGTTCTAGATGAAAGGGATTCTTGCCAAAGACAAGCCAGTGTGATCAGGTAACATCTGAGAGATGGTGAGGTGATCACATCAAGGGTGGGGAGATACTGGTTAAATTGACCTAGTAGTCAAGGCAATGCGCAAGATAGGCCTAAAAACAGATTCAAGATCCTAGCTAAAGTTTGGTCAAAAAAGAATCTCTGTCAGTCCTCATTCTTGATCAGAGGGAAGAAGAGACATTCTTTTCTTTGAGGAAGAGAAGAATATGAGTTTGTTTCTCATTTGGTTGCCCTCCGTTCATTAAGGACCAATTGAATCATCTCTTGGGACCTGGTAGTAAAGGGTATTTGTTGGATGGTAATAGAAGCCAGGCATTTAATGCAGAAAGTTTGTACGAGAGCAAAAGAAAAACAAAGATTAATAGTTAAAAATCCACTTTCGAAGTCCAGAGGTAAGTCAGTCAAGAAGATTTCTAGATGCTGGACTTGAAGTAACATTAGATGGTGGAGTGAGAACAGTACTGACAATCCAACAGATTACCTGGTTTGCAGTCTGAATGTCTCCTGTGATGGCCCGGGGTGTATTGATGAACTTTCTGAGTACCCCATACAACAGCAGGCAGAGGTTGCCCATACATGATCTCTTATGGGGACTTCCTTGAAAGTTTCTACCAAGTCATCCAAATTCAGCTTGCAGGGCTTTGGGAAAAGACAGTTTTAGCTCTCAATGATTCCAAGTCAGAAGGAAGAAAAAGATAGCATTACTTTGGAGAGATGTAGCCCAATATGGGAGGAAACTAGAATTCAGGATTCAGTCTAGTTTACAGGGAGATAACAAAACCTTAACCCAATGAACAGGACTAGAACCCATACAGGCATGCTATAATTTTCCATTGAACCATAACTTTTCTCTCTACAGTCACTCCCATTTCTATCAAAGTAAAATTAATTTGTTTGCAAAATATTTAGACTTGGCCTGATTATTTACATAAATGCAGCAAGAACAGTGATTGGCCACATAGGTCTTTTGAATTTGCTCTCCTGGAAGTCTTCATAATCAATCACAGATTGGACTTTTAAAAGCCTCTCAAGGCTAGGAATCCAAGCAAAGGAGTCACCATCAGATCTTGCCTGAAATACCTATAAATTTGAGTGAATTCCTTTTCTCTTGAGGTCCTCAAAATATCCCGAGGTTCCTGGACTTGCCAGGAAGTGACCTTCCTTACTAATCTATAACACTGGAAACTCTACAAGCAAGATACCAGGCAGTTTTTCAAAGGGGGCTGACTTTATTGACACCATGGAGTCAACCATAGTTCCTTAAAGTTATCTGGTCATATTTTTTAATATGATTGTATGGAAAAATTATATACACATCTTTCCCAAATATGATATTTCAGTCAAACTCGTGGTATTATAACTAACATTTCCAATTGTGTCCTGTTATAAAATGGACAGATTCTTACTGAACTTATGCAAATAACTACATTGCCATAAAAATAAGAATACTCAATAAAAGTTTCTAAATTCTAGAGGAATCAGATAAGGAGTAAAAGAGAAATTCTTCAATCCTGTCACAATTTATCAAATTGTTGTAAGTTATATACAGCTGAAGAGAAGAGGGAAAAGGTTTCCTTAAATCTGGAAAACAAAAGATTAAAGAACCAGCAATATTTCAAACAAAAATTCATAAAGAACATAATCAGTCTTTGTCAGTTTATTTAATTCCATATACTTAATGCTTGGTTTGCTTGATCTTGGGATACCAGTTTTATGAATCCAGTTTTTCTATTAGAGTTCTGAAAATTCTTATTCAGTTCAATGGTATGATTTTAAATATTTTATTTTTTCAAGTAATCTCTACACCCAGTATGGAGCTTGAACGTACAACCCCAAGATCAAGAGTTGCATGCTGTACTGACTGAGCCAACCACATGCCCCATCAGTTCAGTGGTATGATTTTAATGTTACCAGAAACCTGTATTTATTAGAGCCATTTGCATGAATTTCTTCTTAGATGAAGCACTTTTGCAAAAGTATCAGAGTAAAACTGATGCTAACACAGCTTCTGTTCCTTACGGAGACAAGCCTGTCACAAACTGAGAAGCCTAGGATTCTAACTCAGCCTCTGTTTTTCTAGTACTCTATTCCAGTTTCTAGTGTATACTCAGAGTCTTAAGAATCAAAATCCATCCCTACCAGCTTCATTGGATGTTTGAACAGAGCAAGGGTTTTCACCAATAGACCCCCAATCAGTCAATCAGCAGTGAAAACAAAAGGTTCAAAAAGATATGCACTTATGGGCCTATGTGAGTGGTCAGGGGGTCCAATGATGAACTGATCCCATCTGAGTCAGGGCACCAGAACTGTTGAAGAAAAGCCAGAGTGGGACAGTAGTGAATGCAGTAAAACCAGATTTTATTCAGAACTATTGCAATAGGGAATAAGAGACTTTAGTATAGAACGGGGCTTAATTCCAAATACACGCTGAAGGACAAGGGCTAAGGAACAGGGTGGGGGTCAGTGGATGGAAATTACTAAGAAGAACCATCAAGGGTAAGGGGAGTTCTGGCTAAACCAATCTAACAGGATTCTTAATGAAGCCAGAGTGATCATACATCACCTGAAAGATGGTGAAGGAGGAGGGGCCTGATCCAATATCAAGGGGGCAGAGGGAAGGTTCTGGTTAAACTGACTTAACCGGGTTCTTGCTAAAACTAGATTTTACAAGGAAATGACAGATGGGCCTAGAAGAAGGTTCAGGAGCCTGACTTAAGTTTGGTCAAGCAAAGAATCTTTCTCCCTTACCCCATCATTTTGAAGTAATCTCCTTTTGTGAATAACTCCCTAGCTACTCAATATTACCCTAGGATGGAAGCATGGTATAAGCACCTTTTCATCCCCAGGCAGAACTTTCATAAGTGTTTGCTGAATTGTTGAACTCTTTTAGTATAGGAACTAAAACTGAAATGTGAAGACCGTCCCAGAAAGTGAGTGCATAAAGGAGTGACATTTTGGTTTAGTCTCAATTTGTTTTATTGCTGCTAACAACTTGAAAATGACCAATGTAATTCAAGAGCAGAAGAAAACTTAGAGAAGATAGTGATGTGAAGTTGGCAGATTTCTAATGATGCTTTTATTTTCTTGAATAATGTTATGCTGTTAAAAGATCGTACAAGGTTGGCATTATAGAAAATAGCTAAGCCTAAAGTTAAAAATTAAAGAACATTCAATTCAACCATAAAAAGGGCCTTTGAAGTAAAGCTGATAACCCTTGGGCACAATTATTTTCAAATGTCATTATTTTGGTTCCACTGTCAGAGTACTGTTTTCATATGAACAAATCTCATACTGGTGTATAAGGTCCTTTCTGACACCAAGCCTGTCTCTAAAGTGACAGAGATGCTATTTCCCTTCACATAATGCTGTTTTCATGAATGAAGGAAGGAAGAAGCAAGACGGGAATAATGCAAATGAAATGGGATCTTCCTATTTCTCCAACTGACTTCAGACTTTCCTGTGCTCCCACACGGTTGCTCCCCTGAGGTCCCTACACAGAAGCACAAAGGTTTACTATTAGAGAGTAGTAAAAGCAAATCATGTGGCTTCTTTAAAGGTTTGCCAGGAACTGCTGGAATCAAATCTATCATTTGGTGATTTAGGGTAATTCTGAAATGGCACAAAGTCCCTAGAAGAATCTGTCCATGCACTGAATTAGTTGAGGAGTGCTAAGTTGCAGAAATTGGATCAGTTTCTTCCATTTGGCCACAAACTTAGTTTTCAGAGAAATCCTCGCAAAATTTTTGCCAATGATATTTAATATTATCAAATATTAAATATTTTCAAAAGACTCATGTATGGCTACTTGAATAGAATTATTATTTTAGATGTCAACTATTCTAGTTCAAAAGGTCTTATTTTATAAACACTGAAACTGGCTGGCACAGAAGTTAGACAACTTGCCCAGTGTTACACAGCAAAGGAGCCTAAGATAGCAACGCAGGTCGTCTGATTATAAGACAAATGCTATTTTCACCATGTCCTCCTTCTGTATAGTAAAACATTTCTGTGTAGAGTAATAAAAAAAAAAAGTTTTTTAAAGAATGGCAAAGCCTTGAAACATAATGTGTTTTCCTTTCTAAATGAAGGAGTCTTAAAGTATCTGTGATTAATGAGGATCAATCTGATTTTAAAATACATCCAAAATACCTTTTTTTATTACAGCCATTCTAGTTGGTGTATAGTAGTATTTTATGGGGCGCCTGAGTGGCTCAGTCGTTAAGCGTCTGCCTTTGGCTCAGGGCGTGATCCCGGCATTCTGGGATCGAGCCCCACATCAGGCTCCTCCGCTGGAAGCCTGTTTCTTTCTCTCCCACTCCCCCTGCTTGTGTTCCCTCTCTCTCTGGCTGTCTCTATCTCTGTCAAATAAATAAATAAAATCTTTAAAAATGAAATAAAATAAAATAAAATACATCCAAAGAATTTGGCAAGTCTTTCTCAAAATTAACAGTGATTGATCCATGGAAAATTTTCCTCCCAGCATATGAATTCCTTTTTGTGAAAACGTGTTTAATCAACCAATTATGAATGCTCTCTATCTGTAGGAAATGTCATAGATGCCGATCATAACATGATAGGCTTTGGAGGCAACCACACTGAACATATACTTTCTAGCATATCTATGGAAATAACTACATACTGTCAATTAAAGAAAATCATTACTTTTTAACTTTAGTAAACTATAAGATGAGATAAGATTTAGACAAATATAAATAGCTTGAATGTCTACTATCAAAAACTGCTCCGAGCTCTTGCCTTCTTTTTTCTTTTTTTTCTTGAAAGGCGTTCAATATTCTAGGGCTTTGGACCATTTCTTGGCTTCTCCCATAACATCAGGAAAGTCACACCTACTGACACCAGGGCCAGGGTTTGGCTTGCATTAAGGTGATGGCATGCTGCTTGCCTTGGTCCCCCTTCTTCTCTACCCTACATGGATACATGAGTTCTTGGTTTCCTGCCTGGGACTAAGGGCCAACTTACTCTCAGAGAAGAAACAAAGTTTACTTTATAGCCAAATTCCTGTGGACTGTTCTAAGAAGAAAGTCAACCTGCAGAAGTAAGCATATATGTGTCACTTTATCTGTCATCACCTTGCTTTCCTCCCTTCTCTCTTCCCAAGCCATTCTTCCCAAAACATCCTATAACACACACACACACACACACACACACACACACACACACACACACACACACATCGGGAGAGTGGCAACACACTGCTAACTCAGGGGTACTGGCTTATAATAGTCCTAGCAGAAATATAAATGTCCACATTTTATGACCATGCTTTTTTACTGGAAGCTTTTGGTAGGCCAAGACAGCTCAGTGTTATTCTCTATCTCTTTCTTTCAGAACCTATTTAAGCAATTCTAAACATAATAATACAAGAGTTTTCAAAAATAAGAACCATGAAATCATTATAATTCTGCTGAGTTTCTTTTGTCCTACTCTCAATAAGATGACCACTGCTTTCTGTACAATATCTTTTCTCACCTTCTTGTATTTCAAACTCAGTAATTTAATTTTCTTAAATGTTATAACTAGCTGTCACTTTGCGTCCTTTTAATAGCTCTTCTTACAACACTTAATGAGGCTGAATATTATTTTATTTCAATCGATTAAGTGAATCTACACATACAAATTTGGTTACACTTAAACTTAAGGATCTGTATTCATTCAACAAACCCATGAGATAGTCTTTGCTCTTAAAGAGCCCAGAATCCTAGGATGACAGCCGTATATACATAAGAGTAAATGCCTATGGATAATATACTCTAGAGACTTAAACAAGGAAGAGAATAAAGGAAGGGGTCACCTTCCAGGAAATCAGGAAGATTTACTAGAGGTCATGTCTATGTAGAATTAAGTATGTGCAAAAAGTGTAGCTAATGGGGAGACAAAAATACAAACAAATGAAAAGTTAAATATAGTTTATCCCTATGACCCAGCAATTGCACTACTAGGTATTTATACAAAGGATGCAAACATAATGATTCGAAGGGACACCTGCACTCCAATGTTCATAGCAGCAATGTCCACAATAGCCAAACAATGGTAAGAGTCCAGATGTGCTTTGGCAGGTGAATGGATAAAGAAGATGTTGTATATTTATATAATGGAATATTATTCAGCCATCAAAAGAAATGAAATCTTACCATTTGAACTATAGGGTATTACGTTAAGTAAAATAAGTTAATCAGAGAAAGATAATTATTATATGATTTCACTCATTGTGGAATTTAAGAAACAAAACAGAGGATTGGAGGGGAGGGAAAAATAAAATAAAACAAAATCAGAGAAGGAGATGAACGATAAGAGACTCTTAACTATAAGGAACAAACTGAGGGTTGCTGGAGGGGAGGTGGGGGGGATGGGGTAACTGGGTGATGGGCATTAAGGAGGGCATGTGATGTAATGAGCACTGGGTGTTATATGCAACTGATGAATTGCTAAACTCTACCACTGAAACTTAATAATACACTGTATGTTCCTTAACTGAATTTTTTAAAAAAAAATGTTAAATATACTTTATAATTACTTTTGACTGTCGTTGGCATAGTTCATGCTTCTAGTAAACATTGAATCTTTCTAAATAGATTAAGTCCCTCTAAGGAATCTACCATGTATGGGGCTTCATATCTCTTAACAGTAAAGCTTGTTCTAATTTTATTTATAATTTATTGCCATGAATTCCACTAGAATATAAACCCATGGGAACAGCGCTTTTTGTTTCTTTTACCCACCAATGCATAATAAGCATTAAGAACAATGCTTGATTCATACAATGCATTGAATAAATATTTGTTAAACTAACTAACTGAACGAATACCTTGGCATTCCATTTTTAGAAACATTTATAGAGTATACTGCCTATGGATACACTCAGTCTCACTCTCCCATTAAAGGTGATACAAAAAGGTTCACACCTAAGCCTTGTCTTTAAGAAGTTTACAATTAAACGGAAGAAAATATGAGGGTCAGGGCCGTTACTTCTCAGCTCTCTGAAAGAAACACATTTTCCAGGAGAAAAAGGGTAGGCTGATGGGGAGGAAGAGTCCAACACATTGGAAGGGCACCTAACTTCATTGCCTGAAGCTAGGAAAGTCATGGTTCAATATGTTTCTCTTGCCCAGGACTTGCTTCTCATCTTCTCCATCCCCAACGCTTTGTCCAGGCTGCATGTGTTAACACCTCTGCTAGGTTAATATAATTTCCTTTCATGCCTGCCTTCAAGAAGAAAGATGATTAAAATGCACCTAGTTCTGCAGTCAGAAGCCTATACTTAAGATCAGTAGCTAAAATAGGTTTTCAATTTCAAAAACTATGAATAGCTTTACCAGAGTGAGTTTCCAGTGTGTCGGCTGTAAGGCATACTAATTCCCGTCTAACACCACATCAGGTCTCTCCCTGACTTGAAAAATCACTCTCTGCCTAAGCCCTCATTCTCCTTCCTGAAACCTCCCCCTCCTTAGTAGCCTTTTGTTCTAAAACAAAGAAAATCACTTAAACAACCAAGACTAAACAAAACCTTATGTATAAAAAGTATGCCTTTTGAACAAAATTTTATCCTGTGATTTCCCCAACACGTGGTGCACAGTAAGTGTTAAATAACTGTTTACAATAAGAGGAAAGAGTAAAGGCTTATGACTCCAAAAATATTTTCATTTCTAACCTGGACAAAATGAATCATGATGTTACTTTTGTTCTCCTGTTATTTCTTTTTATAGAGAGAAGGCATAATGTAATGAGAGAATACTGTAGAAAAAAAAATACCTCTAGCAGATAGAAAATCATTTAAAATTAAAACAGTCGATTGAGTTCTACCTAATTTATATAAGCCGCATAGCTATGATTCAGAGATTTCATCTGAACAATGAGATAATTGTGGAAACCACCATGGAAGTCCAAAGAGTTTCACGTGGTAGCTACACGAGGAGGTATGCCTTCTACCTTCCACCATTCATTGTCTTCATTTGTACATGAAGAAAATGAAGACTCTGAGGCACAAAGAGATTAAATGCCTTGTCTAGCAGCTGAATTGTTATTTCAACCCATGTCTTCCTAACTCCAGGGTCAGGATCTTTAAGAAGCCAGAGATGGATGTTAGGTATTTGTGTAATTCTCTGGATACTTTCTGCCAAGCCAAAGTGACAGCTTTAGTTTAAAAAAAAAAAAAAAAACCAGGTTCAGCTAGGAAATTAGATGATTTCTCAACAAAAATGTCTCAAAGAGAATATAAAATAAGGATTAGACCAAAAGCTCAAGAGCATATTGATTTTAAAGAACAAAAGTGAAAATGATCATGTCCATATACTGGTGAGGAAGCACTTTATATACAACTGAACGCATTTTATATTGTCACAGTCCTACTAATAGTAACACACCTAGCATAATCTAAAGTAGTAATGGTACTTTGGAGAATGAATCCATCAAACCCTGGACAAATAATTAAAACTAGTGAAAAGTGAAATGTACAGAGAGATCCATCTTATCATTATTTATAATAGAAAAAAGATAAATATTCAATAATTAAGAATATAGCTATTAATGATGGAACATTGATTCCATCAAAACCTATGCAGACATGAAAAATATTGATTATGTTGAAGATTATTTTAGGAAAAGATACCAATGTTTATGGCACATGTATTTCCTGTCCCCTAGTTCCAGCTACTACCAAGCATCTCACCTTACCCATCAACGTTTGTCCATTAAAACAGAAACAATGAGTTGGAGCTGGATTCCTTAAATTTCAGTCATTCTGGTAAATGGGTGTGAACAAGTCATCATCTAATAAGTAACTCAATTGTTGGCTCCTTGTTCTACACCCAAAACACTTACTTATCACTACTACTAAAGGTAGACAGCATTAGTTTAACTGGGTTGACCAAGTGAAGTGAAAGGATACGTATGGAAAAAATGTACACTTTAAGGAAGTAGAAAAATCAGGCCCACATAATATCATTAAAAAGAAACAGACCATTAAGATTACTTAAGGGGCACCTGGGTGGCTCAGTCGGTTAAGCATCAGGCTCTTGATTTCAGCTCATGTCATGATCTTGGGGTCTTGGGATCAAGCCCCATGTCTGGCTCCGTGCTCAGCAAAGAGCCTGTCTGAGGATTCTCTTTCTCCCTCTACCCACCCCCAAACCCTCTCTCTCTCTCTTTAAAATAAATAAATTAATCTTAAAAAAAAAAGAATACTTGAAGTGATAAAAATGTTTCATTCTTTTCACTTCTGTTTTACTTTTCCATATGTCTATAATAGTGTTCTATTACTTTGCAGAAGAAGAATACAGTTTTTATCTGAACGGTCATTCATGTGAAATATTTCTCACAAAGCACTCATATTTAATGACTGCATGTTTGCTTTTGAGAAACAAAGTAACAAATTAAAACATAATGAAAGTAAAAGCTCTATTTTTCTTGCACTTAAGACATCAATTCATCTCACTTTTTCACCCGAAAGGTTTATGTATTTTTTTTCTATTTTCTAGAGTCAATTATTGAACGTCTCTGAATAGGTTGATAAAACAAGTATATAGTGATTTCTTTTTTTCTATTTTGCATAGACCTAAATGAGCATTCATATTACCAATAAAAACAGGATATCATCTCTCCATAGTCTAACATCTTAAACGACTTATTAATCAATTTACAAATAAAATTCAAAAAACAGATCTTTTCTTCTTCTGCCAAGAAGGAAAGCCAATTAACCCAGACCAAAACTATTAGGGGAAAAAAAAAATCAACGTTTTAAACAATCACAGTCTGATGAGACTTAGCAACTCCAGTATAGATTAAAATTTAGGAAAAAGAGTATATATAAAGTATAAATACAGCTACAGAACTGAAAAATCCTCATGTTTCATTAATGAATTCTATGATGTTCCTCAGTTAGCAGGCACTTTAACAACCAGCTATGAGACTTCGTTATCTAGGGGCGCCTGGGTGGCACAGCAGTTAAGCATCTGCCTTCGGCTCAGGGCATGATCCCAGCGTTATGGGATCGAGCCCCACATCAGGCTCTTCCGCTATGAGCCTGCTTCTTCCTCTCTCACTCCCCCTGCTTGTGTTCCCTCTCTCACTGGCTGTCTCTATCTCTGTTGAATAAATAAATAAATAAAACCTTAAAAAAAAAAGACTTTGTTATCTAAGTGCTCTAAGGGTAAACTGTTCCCATTTGAAGAGCATTGTCGGTTTAAGTCATATATAGCTTCCAATGCGCTAAATGGCTAATTCTTATGTTGGTGATCTCAGATAACTACCCCATTTCCAGAAATATCCTGTACTTGAGCAACCTAACAGCCCGTTTCAACAGTCCAACCTGCTATAGGCAATGCAATACACTGCATTTTGAAGTGCTGAGTGTATTTAACACTTTTTGTTAAAATATGCCTCAAATATAGTATACATTTCCCTGCTTTATTAAGCAGAACATACGGATTCTAATTTAATCATTCCCCTCACTGTCAAGGGCATCACTGTAAACAACCCAGGTAGTTACAATGGGTTAGATCAGTACTGATTTTGGTTTTTTAGTTTATTAAAGTTAGAAAACATTTAGGAGACAAATATGCCAACTACAAGTCAAATATTATTGCACATGGACAGTCACATTCTCCATTCCAGAAAAATATGTTACTGTATATTCACTGCTCCAGTTTTATGAAGAAAAAAAAAAAACCTCTACAATTTATAACAGCATTATACCTCTAAACTACAATCTCCTGAATTCCTATCCTACCAGTCATTTTTCACTACCATACTTGATTATATAATCAATACTTCTTTCTCTATACTTCACTACTCAGGATAGGTTTTTCATCCAACCACTCAATTAAAACTCCTTCTCCAATTCAGACTCCCTACAAACCATTGGGCAAAAGATGTATCGGGCTAAGGAAATCATGAATGAACATTTCTCTATATATCTATATCTATATACCCATACCTATACACACACACGCAAACATATAACTATCCATAGATGGAAGAATAAGATAACTAATATTTACTGAGTGTAGCCTATGCATTGAGCGCTATGCCAAGCATGACAGACACACTATATTATTTAATTCCCAAAACAAACATGTAAAGTTATAAATAATTCAAGCTTCCAAAAGTAACCTGGTCAAGATTACTTAGGTCGGATGTAAGTAAGCTCTAAAAGCTATGAGTTCCTTAACACAAAGGACTATGTCTCCCTGTTTGCATTTTCCAGCACAGAGCACAGGGCCAGAACAAGGGAATTTCAATGTTTGGGACCCAGAGTCCCAATTCAAGCCAAAGCTCCACTCTCACCAAAGACAAAAACAAACAGATAAAATAATAAAACATAAACACTGAGGACTATGCATAGCAGAGAGATGTATTATTAGCAGAAATAAAGGTGGGCATGAAAAACAGAAAAGCTATAAAGTTCTCAATAAATAATACAATTTACTTGAATATGGCTCTGTAGAAGACTGCCAGGTGTTTTTCAGGTCAGAGCCACAAAACGGGCTTGACTGAAGCAACAGAAGTATGTCCACATTTATTAAAGCAAGAAAATACAAAAATGGTTGAAATACGTCCATTGCAGATTTGCCGATTGTGCTTGGATTTTATTTGATTCTCGAGGATTTCCATGAGGTTGGCATGGTAATAGGGATTGTCTACCAGTATTACACTTCATAAAATCCTGAAGCATTTTTCTGGGATTTCAGCAGAAACAAAAGTTAAACCACTCACTTAACACTTCAGGGCTTTTGCATCCATTAGGCAGAAAGTCCCCACCTTGAGGCTCCTTGCTGGAGGAAGAATGGCTTCCTAGTTGGCAGAATCTTCACATTCAGGTTTGTTGGCTTCCATCAATACAGTGGCAGTTACATAGGCTGTCGGCAGTTTCCTTTTTAGATTTCTGAATTTCTTTTGGGCTTTGCAAGCAGTTTAAACTCTTCGTTTTTAAAACCTTCTTTGCAGGTAATTGGCAATTTTGGAGCAAGTTAAAGTTTCTGAATTCAAGAGGAGTGCTTAGATACCACTATCTTTGCTATCACACTTCTGTATAAATTACAAATACAGAAAATCAATTGCGACAATCAAGACTCTGCTCCATGCCTTGGAATAAAGTCATTTTCCATTATCCCAACAAATACGTTCAAAAGCAAATATAACACAAAGAAAGATGCAGTTCCCAGAAACAAAACAAAACAATTCAATTGCTTTTTTTTTCTTTTTAGACATCTAGTGACACTGACTTCAATTTTCCAAAGACATTTATCTTCTCACATGTATCACAGCATCTATAAATCGTTCTGGCATAATTACTTAAAGCAGGATGTAAATTACAGGACAGCTGTGGCAGAGAGGGAGGGACTCTATGAGAACACACTCTCCATCTAGCCTGCATAGTAGTATGCTTGGGTTGAAGTAACAAAGTACCACAAACCGGGTGGCTTAAACAACAGAAATTTATCCTCTCACAGTTCTGGAGGCCAGAAGTCGGAGATTAAGGTGCTGTCAGAGCTAACCCCATCTGAGGGCTAAGGGAAGAGTGTGCTCCACGCCTCTCACCTTTGCTTCACATGGCCAGCTTCTCTGAATGTCTCTTCATATCATTTCCTCTCTATGCGTGTCTCTGTGTCCACAACTCCCCTTTTTAAACATTTTTAAAATGATGTATTTATTTGAGAGAAAGAGAGAGAGAGAGAGAAAGCGAGCAAGTGGAGAGTGGGGCAGACGGAGGGGGAGACAATCTTTAAGCAGACTGCCCGCTGAGTGCAAAGCCTGACCCAGGATTCCATCTCAGCACCCATGAGATCATGACCTGAGCGGAAACCAAGAGTCAGATGCTTAAGCAACTGAGCCACCCAGGCACCCCCAAGTCTCCCCTTTTTATAAGGACACCAATCACATTGAATTAGGTCCTGCTCCCGTAATTTTATAACATAGTAAAATTGTCCCATCATTACCTGAGAGCTAGGTCTCCTGCCACCTCATCCAGGGCTCTATGTACAGCGTCATACTTCCATTCATTGGACACCCTATTTTTCCTAATTCCCTCCTACTTTGGTAAAATGAATGTTTCACAACTTTGAGGACATTTTCTCATAGTGATATAGTCTGATTAATGCTCTCTGAGAGATCATCTACTTAGTAGCTTGTAGAAACATAAAAAGAAACGTGCCTACCCAAGGTGAGTAACTGTTCATTTTTTTTTTTAATAGGAGGCTCTAGAGCATGAAAAAGGGAACATATTGCAATCTTTTTCTAACCAATTTTGTCATTTGGATTTCAATCACACTGAATCAGTGGCAATTACCTTCAAATAGCTATTGCATGACTCTGGAAAACCTTTGCTTTATACATTTCCTCACAGAAACCAGTTACATTAGTTAAGAATCTAAAACCATTCTAAAATAATCACCAAAGCAGGAGAACACAGGAAATGAATATGCATACAGAAGAAAGATGCTTATGTGATGAGTGCTAATTTATAGGACATTTGTGGGAAACTAAGGTACCATTGTTGGTCATTCCACATTTTGCTACCTGATATCTGCCTATAAATATTATGAACTTTTTAAAAAAAATTATTAGAGAGAGCAAGGGAGAGCATGAGCAGGGGTGAGGGATGGAGGGAGAGAGAGAAGCAGACTCCCCACTGAGCAGGGAGCCTGATGCGGGACTCAATCCCAGGACCCTGGGATCATGACCTGAGCTGAAGGGAGATGCTTAATTGACTGAGACACCCAGGTGCCCCAATATGATTCATTTGCTTTTACACAGGAGGACCTACAGAGAAACAGTTGGTATTTCTCTAGAATTTTTTTTTAAGAGAGAGAGAGTGAGTATGGGCACAAGCTTGAGAGGGCGGGGGCAAAAGGAGAAGGTGACAGAGAATCTTAAGGAAGCTCCACACTCAGTGCAGAGCCAGAAGGGGGGCTTGATCTCATGACCACGATATCAGGACCTGAGCCAAAATCAAGAGTCCAATGCTTAACCAACTGAGCCACCCAGGTGTCCCTTTAGAAATTTATGGAATCACAAAATACTTTAGAAAGCATGACCATTTGATTCTTATAAAATTTGGGGGTGATCTATCGCCATTTTACAGCTCAGAAAACTGAGTGGAGTCCAAAGGGTTAAGTAACTTGCCCAAGACACTTCTGTTAGCAGTGGGCAAGTCTTTTTTTTTCTTTTTTTTAAGATTTTACTTATTTATTTATTTGTCAGAGAGAACACAAGCAGGGGGAGCGGCAGGCAGAGGGAGAAGCAGGCTCCCTGCTGAGCAAGGAGCTTGATACGGAACTTGATCTCAGGACCCTAGGCTCCTGACCTGAGCTGAAGGCAGACGTTTTACCAACTGAGCCACCTAGGCGACCCTAGTAGTGGTGAGGTCTTAAAACTAAATCTTTTCACTTCAGATTTCAACCACTTTCCTTTAACCAAGCCTCACTCCCATTCATTGTGAGATCTCTGTGCCTTGACAATACCCAAAAGAGCCTACTGACATAACACCCTTGTACTTACTAACATGCCTGACTCCTCACACCAGACTGTGAGCTTTTGTAGGCTAAGAATCACACCTGTCTTACTTCTATATAGCCAGCACAACACCTGGTAAGTACCAGACACAACAGATACTCACTGAATGCATGAAAAAAGAATGCCCCCTCAGTGTTACTTGCAAATTTTTCTCTGTATGTTAAAAATTAAGGGTTTGTAGAATTATCAGATATAGCACATGGTGAAATGATGTTACTCCTAAATAAGGAAAGGAAAATTCACGAGGAAATTTAGGTTATATTATATTCAATACTGTCAAATTTGTGTAACCTCATCATAGTTTTAACAAATAAAGAAAAATCTGAAAATATAGAAATGAAGGGGAACAAATTTAAGAAAAATTTTATAACCGATTCTAAAATTCACACATTTTTATTCAATGACACTTATAACTGAATTATCATTATACACTAGTGTGAATAAAGAGATCAAAAGAAAGAAACTGCATTTTTAAATATGGTGTATATAGAAAAATGGTAGAGTTAAACAAGGTTTTACCTGTATGAGAATCCCACAAAATACACTAGGATCTTCAACAAACACATTTCCATCAAAAATGAATTCATCTTCTCTTCAATAAACATGCCTACACTATACAAGGAGGAACTTTAAGGAGCATGTAGTCTAGCTCTATAATTTGTATGTCTGTATTTTTTTCCCTGACAATTCTTTTTTTTTTTTCTCCCTCAAATGAAATCTTTATAGGAGCTCTAGTATATAAAAGAAATAAAACAGGGGCTGCTTTGGTCTAGAGGGGTGGGAAAAGGGCCATAATAGTTCAACTTTTCGTATTCTTTGAAAGCCAATTTCTCCCCAGAAGGCAGTTACAAATTCATTGGTCTAGTCTTCTAAGCATCTGGATTTTAAGTAAATGCTTTAGTTTTCCTCCTGTTCACATGATGGGCATCAATGTAAATGCATTGTTGGTGTCCAGTCTCCCATCAATAGATATTTCTCTCTCATGTCTTCCCCAATTCCCCACTTCTTTATTATTCTTTGTTTCTTCATATTCTCTTTCCATTCTTCCATTCTCTCCATTCCCAGTATGACACCCCCACATTGAAAGCATTGACCACTGGCCTTGGTTCTTAGCTGCATCCCCTATATAAAGGCAGGCTAAGTTTCTCATAGGACCTTGGGATGTACAATTGATTCAGAGTACCCAAAACGCAAGAAGCTGAAGCACTGTATATCGTATATCACTGTATATCACAGGCAACCAGAAACCACTGTACTTGCTGATAATGGAGAGATCCTTATAGAGTTTGCAGAGCTCACCACAAGAAGAGAAGGACACGTTGGTAATGTGCCAAGGTATTTTTTAATACTAGCATATCGTTACATAATAATTTTTAAACTCTTTTTTTCATGGAAAATAGCATTAATCAGTTATTAATGGAACATGGTAAAATCTGAAATCACTCAGGTATTTTTGTCAGATTTGAAGATCTGACTAATATTTGATGTGACAGTGCAACTTGCTGTCAGAGTGGTCATTCGGGCTTTTTTTGAAGCCCCCAGAGGGGCTTGATCTAAGGCATCTAAGCCCAAACAGCCTTGACTCTGTCTTTCACTGCTTGTCTTTCACTGTGAACAACCTAAATACGAAAAGAGCAAAATAACAGGTACCCTCGCTATAAGGAAACACTATCACAGAGCAACCAGGACGAGTCATGACAAAAGTGGACAAGGACCTTGTACCTATCTCAGCAATGAAATAGGGAAACATAGAAGAGATGAGAGACATATTTACTCAGAAGCATAAAAAATACGATCAAGCAAAACAAACAGAGACTTAGGCCAGGGCTGATAATTGGCTAGAATGTGCCAATGCAGGCTGACCGACTGCTACAACACAAAACATCTGTTATCTAGCTTCATATATAGCCACTGCCCTAATCAATCCCTTCAAATAATCAATGATCTAGCAACTAAAGTGTTAATCAGATGGACCTCCTGGACCCAGTTCTTGGAATGGCATCCACACCACTGTTCACTGCTCTGCTCTATGAACTATTAAAACATCTTAGTATTACTCTTGATGGGAACCCATTTGAAATAGAACAGCATTTAGGTAGAATTTAAAGAAAAACTAGACATCATACAAGTTCATTTCACAAGCCATTCTTTCATAATGCATATCTGTTTCACATGCGCACTGATACTAGAACATCGTATTAGATTCAAGCATTAAAAAGTCTTTACCTCTTATTTCCTTTATCTAATTAGAATCAAGTATATAGCACCTTCTAACACTGCTGTTATGGGACTAAACTGAGGGACTCATGTTCATATTTAAGCACTTCAACCTTTTTGGAATGTCATGACTACATATATATGTGTGTGTGCATATATATATATATATATATATAGTAATTATTATTATTAATGCATGTATTATTAAAATGTCATAATTCTCAAGTAGGAAACTGAAGACCAAACCCAAGTCATTCAGTCAATAAAACAGCTTTAAGAAATTTGGAACATCTAATGTTATAATTCCATGTCCAAATTTCCTCTAAGATTTATCAGATCACTTCTGTAAATATCAGGGAGAAAAAGAAGGAAGAGTGGATAACCCATGCAAGAATCAGAGAATATGGCCTGCAATCACTGTATTCCCACTGCAACCCATACAGCATTTGGCATATAATTAGAAGCATAATAAGAAAACTGCTTTGAAAGTCAATGTATAGCTTAAAAAAAAATATAGGTATCTCATTGATTATTTACAATAATCTATTACACATATTTTCTAGGTAAGGACACCGAGTTCCTTGTGGTAAGTAAAAAGAGATAGGGACAAAGCAGTTACTGACTTAATAGATGCCTAGCCTAAGCCTATAAAATGTCTTTGGCACAAAGTAAACACCCAAAGGCAACACCTATTCATTTACCTGGGTAGCAGACGAATTGCCATTTCATTTGAGATGTTTTCTTAAAACACCAGATAAGCTAACACTCTTTATTTTGTGGCTGATAGTCTGCTGGTATCTTTTTCAACATTCATTAAACTTGATTATATTTACCTAATTAATTGTCTTCCCATCAGAGCTCCTAAAAAGAGTTGGCTTAGTTGAATCAAAACCCAAACAAGTTTCAGACATTTCAGCAACTATGTGAAAGATAAGTAAGTAGGTTCATCCACCTTAATTTACCTCTTTGTATACCCAGGACCTGGTACAGCTCCTGGTATTTGCTAGATGTATATATACAAAATGAACAAGACTAATGTAAAGTAGGCACAATTGATTTGGATTTAGGATATAGTTCAAATCCCAATTGAGCTTAATATAAAAAGAATATGGGAAAGCATGATATTCTATGGGGGAGTATACCAAGACTATCAAACCAGATAGAAGAAAGAAGTGATAATTTATGGATTATAGAACTGACAGAAAGGAGACAGGAATTTGAGAAACATCAACCTCTTATGAACTGTTAGAATTCTCATTTACCGTGGAAGAACACTATTGGACTCTTGACCCCTGGTGGACTTTTCCCTCATTTTTCCATAATAGAAGCAAATGTAGGAGTTTCTTCTCTAGATCTGACTCTGACTGAAATAGAAAAAACCAAAACAACAACATGTTTTGGTGAAGTGTGTATAGAGGAATCTTGATAGAAAATTATTTATATATGAGCTAACAGTTGGACATCAGGCATTGTCAGTCAAGAATTCAGATTTTAGGAGAAGTTGATTCTCAAGGTTTCACATAAAAATGTTAGTATGACCCCATAGATACAAATGCTAAAATGAAAAAGACCTCAAAGTTGAGAAGAAAAAGGAAAGTGTTGGCTTAAAAGTAAATTGGTAAGAGGGACAGTCACAAAGCAAACACAAAGGAACTTGCCCGATAATAGAAAAGTCAATTTAAATACACAGAATTTGTATCTCTGTATTGTATTATGGTCATATAAATGGGTTTTAGGTCTAGAGAAGGCTAGATCTGAACACTAGCTCAGCAACGTAAGAGATATTTAAGTTCTCAATTTGTCCAGCTACTAAATGGGGATAAAACCTACCTCATAAAGCTTTTATGGAAACTAAAGAAAGTGTACATAAGGTGCTTAGTACAGCTCATGGCATATATTAAATGCTGAGTTAAACATGTGTGTACTTGTATGTGTGCATGGGCATGTGTAGGAGTGTAGAGGCTGGTGTCATAGTAGCAGTAGTAGTACCATTGTTATCAGCATCAGGGCTGTCATACTAGGAGTAGCGTTATCATTACGATTAGCACCATGTCATCATCACCATTATCATCAAGATCATTATCATTATCCTCATTATCTTCTGATCTTTGGTCAAGGAGAACATGACTTTAAATCATATTGGAGTAAGAAAAATGACAAGATATAAAGCTTAATGCTTGATACATATGTGGAAGAGCAGAGTGACTTGAATTCTACTTTGTTTCTACTTGTCTATGAAGGAAAACCACTGTAAACAGTGAAAGGTAAGGGGCACCTGGGTGGCTCAGTTGGCTGAGCATCCAACTCTTATTTCAGCTCAGGTCATGATCTCAGGGTTATGAGACCAAGTGGGCTCTGCACTCAGTGGGGACTCTGCTTATCCCTCTCCCTTTGCTCCTCCCCCCCAACTCACGCTCACAATTTCTGTGTCTAAAATAATAAATAAATAAAAACTTAAAAAAAAATACAGTGAAAGATTAAAAAAAACTGAGCTAGAAGACTAAGAAATCACTATAGTTATCTTTAAACCCCAAATAATTCAATTCTAAGGAATATAATAATAATTACTCTCATATAATATATTATATATATGTGTGTATATATAATAAATAGAATAATTTGCTGGCAATGTGATCACATAACCATGGTGGATATTTGTGTTGTCAGGAGAAACAGGAAAGCAGCCAAAGCCTAGAGGTATACAATTGTGAAACCTATGTTGAAAAGGTTGGCAGGAGATGAATTTTCAAAATTGTAGACCAGCGAGCATTGATCGCTAGGGAAATTCTAGCAGACATGTTTTCTAAGTACGCAGTAAAGGGAGCAGTGCTCACCAAAAGTGAACATGTCGGGGATATTGAAAAGAAGCTTAGACTATGTGACCTCAAGATTTCTTCCCCAGAGCCTACTGTAAGAGTCAAAGTCTCATGATTCCATAATTTTAGACAAATCGAATGAAACAGAACTGTAATGAAACTCCAGAGCTCAGTCACTGCTGCTAGGCTGACTTGAAATAAATCATTTAGGAAAAAAAAAAAAAGTGTCTCTCTTGCTTTGAATAGCTAAATAGTAAAGAACCTGGCTTTGATGAGAGAATGGTCCTGAATCCTCTGAGCTCACCCATCTGAAGAATATGACATTTTGCTCTGGGCTAATATTTCCAGGGTGATACATAATGCATAAATTCTGATACAAAATGGTACTAACTCTACATTCTAGCTACAAATTAAATTGATTAAATCAAAGAAAACAAATGGCCATATACCAATCTTATAGTTTCCTAATTAGAATGGCTGAAATGAACTGTATTTTTTTAAAGACTTTATTTATTTATTCAAGAGACGGACAGTGAGAGAGCACAAGCAGGGGGAGAGGTAGAGAGAGAGGAAGAAGCAGATTCCCCGATGAGCAAGGAACCTGATGGCGGGGCTCAATCCTAGGACCCTGGGATCCTGACCTGAGCCGAAGGCAGGTGCTTAACCGACTAAGCCACCCAGGAGCCCTGAAATGCACTGTATTTTTAAAAATTTTACAGACTTGCCGAGGTTTTACCTGTGAAATACTTTTTCTGACTCCAACATTTAAAATTCCATATAAAATTGTTGCTGAATGCATACAAATAGCAGAAACTGTCAATAGGCATCTTCAAATTCAATCTTTCCCCTTAGTAATTTAATAGAACAAAAACTCTATGATAAACATTGTTATTTTCTCCCAGGAAAGAACTCAGTAATCAAATGAAGTGTCATTAGCAAAGATTCTTGATGCTCACAAAATGTAAAGAGAAGTCATCAAAAAAGCCAGGAAGGAGAGAAAGAAGCAGTAAGAGGAAATCCAGGACAGGATTCAGCCACAGAAACCAAGAGGAGAAAGTGCTTCAAAAGGGATGGAGGAGTCAAGTAAGAAAAGAACAATAAAGCCACAGCCAGTTGGACTTGGCAACATAGATATTACTGGGATTCTTCACAAAAATGAGATTCTGTGGAATGGTAGTAGACATCTGATTGGCTGTTAGAGTGTTAGAGAATGTGTGGTGAGGGAGTGATACGAAAACATATAGAAAAAGAAATATATACATGACGTTTAAATGCCAATGGGATGACAGACTGGAGGAGAAGCAGATGTTACCAAAGCAGAGACAGAATAATTGCAGGATTGAAGTCCTTGATAAGATGACAGGACAGGACACAAAGCATCATCATCACCAAAATGCTTGTGGTCATAACTGTTACCTTCATCGTCATCAACAACATTGCTAACATTTATTAATCCCTTTCTGTATACGAGACACTCTTCTAACAGCATGACATATATAAAATCCTGGATGGATTAACCTTTGAGAGAAGTAATTGTATGGGAAAAAAGGTGTAAAATAATCATCTTGGACTGTGGGAAAGCAAGCATACTATGGAAGGGCAGTAGAATATTCAGCAGCATAACCTGTCTCAAATTTGTGACAAAGAATTGAAAGTGAGACCAATCACAAAATTTGTGCTTTTCCTCAGGAGTGTTCAGTTGCTTGAGTGCAAGCACAGTATCTAGGGATTGTTGAGCCTACCGAGGGCGAGAGGCTTGCTTGATGACGACAATGAAGGAAGAAATGGGGAATTTAAGGAGATTTGTAGAGGAGGGGTTATAATCTTTCAATTACTACCCAAACCTTTAGGGGTGTTTTATAACACTCTTTGTGACTGGTTTCTGATTACTTTTCTAATCCATATTTTATTTCTCACCCATCTTTAATACCTAAGTCTACAGATGTTCTCAGATCCTTGCATGTTCCTAAATAGGTTAAATGTTCTGTCACCTTTATGCCCTGATACATATTGCTCCCACCTCTTCTCTTGGATTTCTCCCCTTTCCTCCTCTTCTTCACCTGGCAAACACTTCACTGGTCTTTCAAGCTCCCTCTGCGCTCCCAAAGCCCCCAGGGCTTGCCTCCATGCTAGCTAGCACTTCTCCCCAAACTGAGTGTGAATCTCTACCTGTTTTTACCAACAGAAGGTGGAAAGTCCTTGAGAGAGGCGGTCTTATTTCGATTTATAACTCTAGTACCCAGTACTTTTCTTGGCACAAAGTAGATGCTAAAAAGAAATGTGTTGAATAAACGTATGAAAAAATAACCGCCTGAGTGAAACAGCGGATGACATGTAAGTTCACTTAAAAACAGATTCCAGCAGATGCACTACCCAAATGTAAAAGATTCAATCTGTAGTCATTAAATTCTGACTCAGTCTGACCAGACTCTTTCATCTGTGCTCCTCAAGGGAGCAAGAGAATTAGTGTCTGCTATATCTCCAGGTGCTAGGTGACCAAAGAATCATACCAGAAAAAGGATATTTAAGGCTAGCCTGAAGTGAAAGTAAATAATTAGAGGAACCAACATCACTACCAAGAACATTCCTGAACAAAGGTGAAAAAAGCAGGATGAAACAATCTGTCGCTAAAACTTTCCTTAAAAGTATCCTGAATATGCACACAAATGCATATTTATTCATCATTACACAATTCTCTGATCTATCCTTACAAAAGATTATTGTCTTCTAGAGAGAGAATCACAGTAAGGAGTAAAGAGCAATAAATATCACTACAGTTAAAGCAACAGTTAGCCAGGTAAGATACTGGAGGGGAATTCAAATATCGAAAATAGATAGGAATATAAGTATTTTAGCGTTATAGGATCTTTTTTGAACAGGAACTATGAGAATCAAAATTGTAGGCTAATCTTCCCATTATTTTATGTGTCTAGATAAGGATCAATGAAACCATAGCTAATAATTAAAAATAATAAGAAAAGTAGTTATGATAGATATTCTAAATAAATGTGGGAATATCTGAAATAAAAATATTACTTATTAATTGATACAGAATTATAGAATGAGACTAAGTAGTTATGGAATGCCTTTCTTTGATATCTTTTTAAGACTAAGCTAGATTACCCCTGGTTATTGGAAGAGATTTTGAATAATGATTTTAGTTCCAATAAAAATGAGCCATTTTTTTCTGAATCCCTTTCATCCTATTCAGTCCTTGTCATATATTACTTAATATCAAAATATCAGAATTGGGTCTAATAAACTGCACAATGAGAGATGGTTAATACTCATAGTTACGGCAACAATCCCAGGGAACAATGTTCTCCAATATCATAAATAATGTCATTGTGTATGTTTTAAAAATATGTAGCAGTGTTTGTTTCCTTCTCAGGCAAGATAGGGATCTATACTCATAGTCCTGGAAGCTATGATTCTGATGTCCTCATGCCCAACCTTCACATAATCAACTAATAGCACTATTAGTTCTTTTGCAAATAACAGGATTGTAAAGATGGCACAGACATCCCCATTCCTTAATCGTCACCACAGATCATTTTTTGACACCCAGTGAACACAACTTTTTTTAAGGCTAGTGTAAGTCAGGTCTTTTAACATTTCAAATTAAACAGTTTCAAAAATTAAAATTATATGCAAATAAATTTTAAAAATTTGCAGAAGTGGATGCAGAGAATCGAGACATGAAGATTATCTTAAGAAATAATGACAACAGGGTGGTGCCCACTACACACAGACAAAAGTATTGCTTACACTGCAAGTGGTATATAGCTTCTTATATCCCTAAAAACGTAAATGTGTGTGTATAGTGTGTGTATGCACATGTGTGCTTAAGTGTTTATGTGTGTGTGTATGTGCGTGTACATGTGTGTATTTGAATATTCCACTAATATTCTGCAGTCTGCAGCATCTTTGGTCTCCAGTGTTACTCATTTCCTTTGGGGATAATTCTACTGTCTCTACAGAAGCTTAAATAAGATATGAAAGTAATTCTCTGCTTCCTGTGTTCAAATGCATTGCTTTATATTTATTCAAATGTTCGGCTCAGTCTCTTGGAAAATCCCAGAGAACTAACCTCAATAACCATGAAGACAAAAATTAGTTACCTGTGATTTCAAAGAAAAATATTTTTAAAATTTCCTTTAAATATGTAGTACTTGCAATTCCAAAATCTCTTGCTTCATCAGTCCACATCTTATGTCATGAAGGGAAGTGTATAAAATAGTCATTCTGATTCACATATTTTACCCAATACTTCTTACGGGTTGGTAATTACCTGTCACTGAAGAGAAGCTAACACCCTTCATCTCTAAATTATAAATATGACCATCCCTGTAAGATTAATTAATCATTCTGCATTGGTTAAATTAATTAAATGTTAATTAGGTCAAGTCTCATTCTTTCTTCTTCCATATTTAAAAAAATAATATTAAGTAAAAACTCAGATGAACTACAAATCACAGAAGTTCAACAGTAACATGCTAACTAAAACAATTATCTTTATTGTTGGGTAAACATTTTTTTCCCTTTATAAAATTTTCACTATCAAAGATTATTTTTCTGTATACTGAATATTAGTAAAGATAGAATATCTTAATTACACTATATGGTTTAAAAGAGTGAAATAGGGGCGCCTGGGTGGCATAGCGGTTAAAGCGTCTGCCTTCGGCTCAGGGCGTGATCTCGGCGTTACTGGATTGAGCCCCACATCGGGCTCCTCCACTGTGAGCCTGCTTCTTCCTCTCCCACTCCCCCTGCTTGTGTTCCCTCTCTCGCTGGCTGTCTCTATCTCTGTCGAATAAAGAAATAAAATCTTAAAAAAAAATAAAAAATAAAAAAGAAAAGAGTGAAATAAATCTGCTTTAGGAAAAAGAACATATGCAATACATATTAACTAACTATTCTTAAGCCACCAAAGTACAACTAAGATGCTCAATTCTTACATTTTAACTTTTTATTCCCATGTAAAAACATTTGGAATTTTGATTATGAGCAAAAGCAGTGAAAAGCTCAGCAGCTCAACACTAATTACTTTGGATGTATTTCCCCTATATATTTAATTTGTCACTATGATTAGGAGTATTTTCTTCAAATCCCTTTAATTATGAGTATTTTATTCAGCCTATTCAGATGAAGTCCCAAAGCCTTGAGATCTGTGTCTACACCCAGGTGTGCTATTCAGATGAAATTCATCTAAGCTCTAGAAAGATTCTAATCAAGGGATTCATAGGTGTCTTCGGAAGACCGCGGACTGGAAACTAACATGTATCACCCTTTTCTTTCTACTGATCTACCAGAGCTGAAATTGAGCTGTAGGCAGATGCACTGGTTACTTTGAAAATTAATGTTCATCCAGACTTTAAATACGATACATAAATACCTTTGTGAACCATAATGATAACTATGTTTATTTCACCATTACTAAGGAATATGTTTTAAAGTTGGCTACTCTTTGGACAATAGATTTGACATGGAATGAAATTAAGGTTGGTTACCAAGCCAGCACTGTGTGTAAGACTAGTGATGCCTAGAATAATCCTCAACACATGTACTTTTCAACTATAATAATATCTTGATATCATCACCATCAGGTCCAATGAATTATCAGAATGATACTTTTGTTTTGAGAAATCACTCATGCAATGTTATGTGATGTGGCGGTATTTGAAGGGTATTTATAACATTGCCACCAACACTACCGATTGCACTGAATTCCCAAAAATGTACTGAGCATCTTCAATGAGTAAGGTGATAGTGCTGGTTACATGTGCCTGAAATTCTACAAATGGCAGGCAAAATGGTTAAAAACACTTGAAAAAAAAAAAAAGACCAGGAAGGGTAAACACAAATTGTCATCACTGACCCATAAATCCATTCCTCCTCCTAGTTTCCTATTTTTTAAACTATCACCACTCCAAATAAAATCCTAAAACCCATATTTTTGGTGGTTCTGATATTATTGTTTACCTGTTTTTCCAGGTAACACTAAGTTTCACAACATAGGTCTAAAATATAAAATTTGTAATGGATTGTGAGAACGTATCTATTGCGTAGGAAATTCCACTGTATAGTGTTGGGTCATAAACTGCTTCGGTAGCCATGTTTGGTCTTGAGATCTGGGTATGTTGTAATTATTAGTGCTGCGATATCTTCATGTAGGTTGCTAATTCTCTAGGGCTTTAAAGTGATGGGAAGCATAAGAGACCTAAGGTTGGGAGAATTCAATCTTAAACGTACTGCATAAATTACATAAAATTACTGTGGAACATATGCCATGGTTATACCTGAAGAAATGACTCAGGCTCTAAAAGCTACCTAAGTAAAAGTCTTCTAAATTGCTCAAGTTTAAAAAAAAATGAGAACATGAAGAGAGTTTCATCCATAATCCTGAAATGTCACTGTTCTGACATAAAATAGAGAATCATGGGAGAATCATTTTTGTAATTTGGTGGAAACAAAGGATTGCCTTGGGATGGAAAAGCTTTCACACTATAGGAAGCAATATGAGATTTTATGATGTTTTGCTTAGAATATGATGCTTTTTTTTTATATGGAGTACATCATATAACCCTGGGTTGCATGGATAACAGAGCTATGAAGGGAAACAGATACAGGGTGAATTATTGGTCCAGGGCTGCACCGTCCATCCCAATAGCCAGGAGATACATATGGCTAGAGCCACATTTTAAAATCTCAAAACTAAAGCAATGTACATAAAAATGTAAACCACCTCAAAAGTTTTTATTAGTTATATGTTGAAATAATAACATTTTGGATATAACGGCATTAAAAACATACGGAAATTTATTTAATCTGTTAATTTTTGCATTTTTTTACATGGCTACTAGAATGTTTAAAATTACCTACATACCTACATTATATTTCTATTGGGAAGAACTGATTTAATGTGTTGCAGTGGCAAAGTAACATTCTTCCAGAAATATTTTAGAGGCTTTTAGAATAACATCAAAGAACTTTTGAAAATTTATGAAAGTTTTGAGGGGATGAACTGCCCAATGTATTTTTCTCACATAGGAGCAAGGAAGCATCAGCCAAGGTAAAAACCACCTCATGAAGTTGCAGGTAGGAATTTTCTGGGACCTCATGAATTCCTGTCCCAAGAGGGACAACCCCTATTTCCCCATATAAGGGGACACTGCCTTTGGTGATAAAGAGGGAAAAAACAAAATATGGAAGAGTGTTTTTCACAAAGGCCTACTATTAGAGGACACTCGATGTTTTGCCGTATTTCTTCTCAGCATACCATCTAAAAAGGACTCTAATAAGGAACAGTCTTCAGTGAAACCCAATGAGGCCTCAAGGAGCTATGAAACCTCTAGGTAAGGACCATAAAGCCCTGCATGAACTAAAGTGTTAAAAGAAAAAAAAAAAGAAAGTAAGAAAGAAAAGTCCTGAGGCCAGAATGCTAGTGGCAGCAGAAATGAAGAGGAGGCCTGAAGGGACAGATGAACCTCAGTGGTCCAGCACTCAGACATCTTTCCATCATTCCCCATCTCTCTCCTACAGCTCTCATCACCAAGCAGGCTCCATCCATGGATGATATTAGAGAATCTGCCTATGGTTTTACAGAACTATCAGAGCCAAACTGTATCTGTTTTAAGTGGCATAATTTGTACACATATGGTTTGCTCTGTATTTTCTTTTTACTTGTCATGTAATTTAACAAAGATATCCTGAAGTTGGTACTACAATATGGTTGTGCTCATGCATTTTTTGTCCATATAGGAAATAGACACGTTTCTGAAGGTATACCAAAACTGAAAATACATCAGCAAAACTTACTTTTCCATGTATTGACATGAAAAAAGTAAAGTTATATAAAAGAGAACTCTACCCATACTGTTATAAGCAAGTACAATACAAAGTCAGAAGATTAAAAATACATATATATATATATATGTATATATATATAAAGAACATATATATATATACACTTTAGAGAGAGAGAAAGAGAGCACACGTGCAAGGGGGAGGGGCAGAGAGAGAGAACCTCAAGCAGGCTCCAAGCACAGACAGAGCCCAACTCAGAGCTCGATCTTATGACCCTGAGATCATGACCTGGGCCAAAATCAAGAGTTGGACACTTAACTGAGTGAGCCACCCAGGCGTCCCAATACCAAAATATTTTTTAAAGGAAGAATTCAGATTTATGTCTTAGGTTTGAGTCCAGTGGGCACTGAATATTCATATACTTATATACATAGAGAGATGACAGATTAACATAAAATACTTTTGCTTTGGTCTTGAGAAAAAAAAATCTATTGAAATTCAGTTTTAAAATTAAATTTCCAGATTTAATAGAATATTGGTTCAAAATATAAACTTTTTAAAGTATTTTTAAGTATTTATTTTAAGTACTTATTGAATATATATATATAAACTTTTTAAAGTATTTTTAAGCATTTATTTTAAGTATTTATTGAATATGCACATTTATAATTAAAACTTGACAATTTAAATTGTGTAAATTATGGATATCTTTACATTTTCTTAAAATTGACCCTCTGCTTTTCTAAATCTCTAGTCCTATGATATCTTACCCAAGATTTAAACATATCAGCACATTGCTATTCTCTTTAAACCAATTTCACATAGTACATATAAATCAACATGACACAAAGTAATGAAGATGAAATTTCACTCCAAATCAAGAGTTGAAAGTCATAAACACAGCAAAGCCAAAAGAGTGCAAACCTTGGTCAAAGGAAAAGTCTTTGGAATTTCAAAATTTCACTTAATTCCTCTACTCATCTATTCATATAGAATTAAGGAGGGCACATATTGCATGGTGCACTGGGTGTTATACGCAAATAATGAATTATGGAACGTTGCATCAAAAACTGGGGATGTATTGTATGGTGACTAATGTAACAAAATAAAAATTATTTAAAAAAGAATTATAAACTATTCTTCCTTCAATTTCTTTAAGATTATCTGAAGGGAAAAGAAAAACAAATTATACAGATAACTCTATTTCAACTAAAAATTCATTTACATGTTGTTAGGACCCATCTTAAAATCATCTAAAGAGTCAAAAAGGAATATTAAAATACATTATTGGTGGGGTGCCTGGGTGGCTCAGTCAGTGAAGCATCAAACTCTTGATTTCAGCTCAGGTCATGATCTCAGGGTCCTGAGATTAAGCCCTGCCTCAAGCTTCACGCTGAGCATGGAGCCTGCTTAAGATTCCCTCTCTCTTTCTGCTTCCTCCCTTCCTCCACTCACATGTGCTCTCTTTCTCTTTCCCCCATTATAAAATATATTATTGGCTCATAGAAAGGAGTAGATGACCATCACAAGATTTAAGAGAGAGCTCCCAAGAGTAAGAGGGCATCCCAATCTGCTTCTTCATCAAAACATCAGTGGAAGGGTCAGGGGAAGGTTAAAATATTTTTCAAAATGATCCTAAAGCAAACTAGATATAAAGAAGGAATAACAACGGCTTTGGTTTCCTTGAGAAGGATACTGGGACTGTTGAAGCTGGTAATATCAGGACCAAGTTAGAATCCTCTCCTACTCCCCTAGGCTGGTGATCCTTCCAGTCAATAGCTCCTAACCAGGGAGCCCATGCAGTCACCTACAAGCCTTTAATCAGTGCATTTACCCAGGCTAGAGCCCAGAGCAGATTTTGTATAACCACAGACAGCCTGACTTAAACCTTGTCAGTAGCATTGTGTGAGGATGCCCCAGTCATAAAGTGGACAAGTACTTTCCCAGACCCACCACGTCTTGTTAAGTCTTTCTATGCCACACCATCAACCAAGAAACCCTGTTTGCCCACTTCTTTGTCTACTCATTCTTTCCAAAAATTTCTTTATGAAAGCATCTCCTGACCATTCCCCTGTCCTGACCACCCCATATCCATAGCGTGTTTATATCCCATAGCAGAATTTTTAAGTTTTGCACATAGTTCCTGCCAGTTCTTTGGTAATTAAATTCTACATATTTTGTTTTAAAGAAATATTAACAGACTTCAATACGGAATTTAAATTAATAGTAAAACTTCCAGAGTTTTCCTACATGTAAATAATGAGTTAAAAATATAACGAACAGAAAAGTATGTTTAATCAATATAATCTATTGGGTTTCCCAGGGAAAGTCATATTTTAGATAATTAATGTTAAATGTGTCATCTTTTTTTTCCAATATGTGTAATGCCTTTCTTCCTGTTTCCTGATTGCATTGACCAGATCTTCTAGAACAATGTTAGCAATAGTGAACATGATCTCTTTTAGGTAATTTTCCTCTGAATTAACTAAAAATGCTTCCATTGAATCACTATTCTTCTTGATGCTGGTAAGTAAGAGATGGTCAGGGAGGTAGTCATATAGTTGAATTCAAATAACCTGTTTTGTTTTTGTTGTTTTTTAAAAAACAAGTCATTGTGGAAGTTAGTCAAAAGCTTTTTGCGTTGTCTGCAAGAACTACATAGTCTTTCACTGTAATCTACTACTACAGTGTAGGATATTAATAAATTTCTTATTTTAAAACAACCTTTACATTCCTGGGTTGTTTCACTTGGTTCCATATATTATTCTTTTAAGATATAGTTTAATTCAAGATTATTCAAGGTTCTCATATTCAAGACACTTACCTTGAAATTTGTGTTGGCAATATTCTGTAGCTTTCTTTTTCTCTGTATGAAATGGTTTAAGTTTTGTGGTATCTATATGAAATTGTGATATAAAGGCATTTATGCATCACCTTTAATTACTAAGGATCTCTTATGTACAACTCTGGTCCTGGCTCGGTTGACAATTGATGCTGGGTACAAAGAGGTAAATCATTTAAATAAACAGTATAAATGTTCCCCCCCTTCAATGGTATTCCATTGGTTCCATTTAACTGAGGAACATGAAAGATAACAGGGTCAAGATGAGACTGAATTTGATTATAATGGTGGTCAAATTAATGTATACAAAGCCACGGTACTGATATATCTCCGTTGCTTATCTTTCTTTCCTTCTTTATTATTTTTTCTTATACATTACTACTGCTGAAGCAGTGTTGTCATAATATTTTTCAAAGCCTGAGATGGTACTAACAATTTTGTATTTGAGCACTGAATAAATGTTGAAACAATTAATGATAATTGTTAACAGTAAATGCATAGATTTTCATAAATCACCTGTCCCAAAGCATCATCCGTTTTTGCCCACAGGCAGTCTTTTGTCAGAAAATTAACTTCATGACACCATTAAGATAATATTTTTCTTCGACTGTTTTAATGAAAGTAACCTGAAATGGCAAGAGGCACCAGCTCAATTCCCCAGGGCAGCCCACTACTGTGTATTAACTCTCAAAATACAGGAAGCAATGTTTCATCACACCAGTCTAACAGCTTTTACAAATGATGCTGCTTATGTATCACAGATGTACAGTCATGGGTAAACAGCTTTTGAATAATTTCTGTCAACACTTGGCTTTTACTATCAATATGGTGCAGGTTGAATATGTGCATATCTAGCCTATAATAACAGTAATAATAATAAACTGTTTAGTCAGAAGGATCCGAAGAATTATCTAACTTCATTCCTTCCATTTACAATAATGATACTGACTGAGAGGTTAAGTAACTTATCCAAGGCCTTGCCAGCACTGAGTGGTAGAGTCGGTCCTAGAGGGAGGTCTGCTGCTTCCTAACTCAGTGCTCCTTCCCTCACAACCTGTTGTCTCCTGAAAACCCAGTAGCAGCACTGTGGTCTGCAAACACCGAAAAGCACTTCTGAAGAGCACATGCCAGACAGTGAAAATGGCCAGCCAGAAAAAGCTTCTGGAGAGCCATTATTCACCGCGTCCATGGCTGGCCTCTCTCTACAGCTCAAGTTCCTGCATCAATACTTCCTAAAATAATCCCACTCCAGCCAACTCTGAGTTGCTTTAATTCCTTCCTTGAATGCTTCAAACCCCCTCCTCCTGCTAAGCTACTTCCCTTTCTCCTAGGCATTTCCCCCCCCTCTGTCAGAAACACTTTCTTCCTCCTTGTTTCCTCCTGGTTAATTCCTACTTAGCTATGAGGCTACAACTTAAATGTTATTTCTTCAAGGTAAACTTCAGTGATTCTTAATAATCTCTATTATGTGCCTGTGTTAATAGGCTCCCATAAGTGGTTTATTTTCCTTAGAACAGCACTTAGCATATGTTATTGTTATTTCTTATTTAATTGTCTGTCTCCCTGACAGACTGTAAGTTCCCAGAAGGACAAGCACTGTGCTTTATTCTTTCTCACCATTTTATCTTATCCCCAAGGCCTTTTAGACAATCCAATCCAAAGAGGCTACCCCGTAAAAAGTCCTTCACCTTCTCACTTACTTATGAAAGATGAGCTATTTCTTCTTTCTTAGGCAAATCTTTCTAATCACATTATACCCCATTCCCTTCCTGCCTTATTGGGAGGTAAAAACTTTTGATTATCTCTTTTCCTTATTGTGTATGTCACCTCTCCCTCTCAATTGGATCTTTCCAATGGCTTTTTTTCCCTTTTTCTTTTTAAAAATTTTATTATTGTGAAAATATACATAACATACAATACCATTTTAACCATTTGTAAGTGTACAATTCAGTGACATTTACATTGTCACGCAACTATCACCACTATCCAGAACTCTTTCCAATGGCTTTTAAACATACTCAAGCATCTGCCACTTAAAAATAAAATGTAGAACTATCTGTCATCTCCTCCTCCAATGAGACCCCTTCTCTTTCTCTTCAAAGCCAGCTTCCTATTCCCATGGTATCTCTTTTGTCGCCAAATGCTTCCTCCTTAACTTACTCCAATCAGGATTAAAGGGTCATCATTATTCCAAGACGGTATTAGTGAGCAGCAGTGGTCCATACTATGAATTCAATGAGCTCGTTTCACGCCTCAACAACATGCTTAATTGTTTCCCGCTTTCTTCGTCCTCAAGACACTTCACCCCTCACTTCCCCAGCACAGTACACTCCTTGTTTTCTTCTTGTCCCTCTAGGTGCTTCTTTTCTACATAGCTTTCATATATTCCTTTGCCCACACAATGCCACTCAAAATAAGAGCCTTCCCTCTAAGTCCTCTCCTGTCTTCATAATATCCTTTCCCCCCTTCCTACATAGGTAGCCTTCTGCATGCCTTGACTTGACTGCATGCCTTCTGCATGCCTTGACATATACATATGTATATGTATATATTTTATATATTTTTACATTTATATATATTTATACTTATTTATATGTGACAGTCAGTGAACTTTTCATTGAGCTTAAATAAGTATTAAAAATTGCTTTCTTATCATCCACTACAAATGCCTCAAACTCTACATTCCAAATCAAACTTCTGATTTTCTTCTCTAAGCAAGTTCTCTTCCACTGTTATCTTCCCTCAGTGAATGTTACCATCACTCAGCCTGTTATACAACGCAGAGACCCACTCAATTTTGATACGTTCTACTCCTCCTGTCCCCATATTTTTGATCACCAGGGCTGTTTGTTGAGCAAAATAATGGGTACACAAATGCATTAATGAATTATAGGGCCCTAAAATATTTATTGAAAAAGCACATTTATCCCCTTCATTGTAGCTTCAGTGCTACACCTGAAATCTGGCATCATTGCCCCACCTACAATGCTGTACTAGCCACTTAATTGGTTTATCTATGTGTACTCTGGTTTCAGTTTCAAGACTTTCTCCACTGCAACATAAACCTGAAATTTCCTGCCCACTGAAGACCATGCAAGGGCTTTCCTTGCTCCCAGAATAAAGACAAAACCACCTATCAAGCTCTGTGTGGTCTGATCCTTCACCTATGTTTCAGCCCTTATATCCAGTGGTTACTAGTCTCTTTCTGAGCCACAATTACATAGGCTTTCTTACAGCCCTCTGTTCTCAGCATCATCCCTCCCAACCCCTTCTGCATATTATTCTATGTGCCTGGGAAGCTTCCCCACCATTCTCATACTTTAAATAGATAACTACCATTCATTCTTTAGAAAACAGATCAAATGTCACTTGTTAGGGAAAGCCTGGCACAGCTAGATCAAAGCCCACCATTAGTTTTCATACCATCAGATACACCATATATCAAAATACATCCATAGAACCTACCATATTATTAAATTTCTTTTTGTTTAATTTAAATGTATCCCATGCTTTAAGCCTTTGACTTGATGAGGGGACCATGCCTCTTTTTGCTCACTATTATAGTCCTTTGACCTAACTGGAATTAGGCCCTGGCATTAGGACTTGTGATATAGTAGGCACTCAATAAATATTTGAACAAAATAATGGATATATGAATGGATAAATGAATTGTAGGGCCCTAAAATATATGTTGAGAAAGCACCATCTTTCACCAAATACTATACTGAGTACCTATTATGTGCTAGGCATTATCTAAGGCATTGGGCAATAGCCAATGTTTATTGATCACTTCCTATGTATCAAATAAGGTGACCAAAGCTTTGACTCATTAGGCATTTTTTGTGTTATCACCACAAAAAGATGGTGAGATAGGTACCAGTATTGGGTTTATTTTATAGATCAAGAAACTGTGGTTCAAAGAAGTTCCATGATTTCCTTAAGATCATTTAAAAAGTAAGAGAATAATACCTAGAATGAATTCCAGAGTCTGACTGAACTTCTTGAATGTGATGATATTCATACATTTCAAACATCACAATGTAAACAAATGCAGCTGTTGATTTCATGAAAAAATAATAGTTCTGAAGTTGCCTAAAAGTGAATGTTAGGCACACCGCTTTGCCAGTACCAACTCAAAGCCTCATCTGTTGAGTGTGACACAGGGTGATCACATACCTACTATCAATAAATATGATATATATTTCAGTGGTTAAAACAACTAATATAACCATTCCAGTAGTAACGATAGTTCCTTTCAAGCTTGGGCAATGGTACAATAAACACATCTCTGAACTTCCATAAAACATGGTTCTCCCAAATGCAATTAGGTAACTGCAGGAATTAATACACACCTTGCAGGACATCACGGTTTTTTTTGTTGTTGAAAGGCCATAATAGCAGGTGCTACATCAGATGACAGCAGGTTGTTGGCACCAAGTATTTCAAACAATCCTGGGATCATTCTGAGACCTACTTAACCTCATATAGAAGGCTGAATAAACATGCCATCAAGGTATACAGTCTGTCATTCCATAATTGCTGAACATCCACTCAACAGTACTCGGCATCTTCAGAGGGCAATGACGTTGTAAGTTAAAACGACGAAGAGTCCATTTTTCCACTTCAAATATAGGCAGTTTTTTTTTAATATAGAAATTGATGTTGATGAAAATGCAGTAAGTAGGAATTCTCATACTCTTGTTGGGAGTATAAATTGATACAAACTTTTGGAAAAGCAATGCTTATTATGTATAAAAAACTTCAAAATGGCCACAGACTTTGATTTAGTAATTCTATAATCTAGGATTTAACTTAAGGAAACAATCAGATGTAGATGAAGATGGATTTATTCATTTGCTATTCTCTAATTGATTTATTCACATCCATTTATCCTCTCACTCAACACATAGTTATTGGTCACCTTCTGGGAAGGAGAAAAAGGGCATGAAAAATTCTGCCCTCATGAGTCTACATGGGAGACCTCATAGGTCTCCTACAGGAGAGAGTCACACAAAAAACAGACAATTTCAATTTGTAGGTAAAGAAGAGATAGGGCCCTTCTTGCAGATGGTAGGGGGTGGGGACAGAGAGACTCAAGCTGATGCCTGAGAAGAAGTATGGGCTAGTCAGATGACTAAGAGACAGGCACCGGGGAGAACAATCCAATCAGATGGTACAGCTTGGACAGGAGAGGAGCACACTAGAGGGGTGAATCAGAGTAGTAAGAAATCGCAGAGAAGAAAGGAAAATTCCTTAGTCAGAGGAACGTGGGTCACTTTTGTGTTCTTCTTTATATGCTCCCATAGTTATAAAATTTCTGTATTGTTCATCGGGAAAAAAATTTAAAGCTATTGTAAAAGCAAGCAAAATAGAAAATAGTTGTAATAGCACATGTAGTTGACCCATAAAGCACATCATCAAACAATTCTCACATCAGAGGTCTGTTGTCAGGGAGAAAATAGAGCAACAGATTTCAAAAGCTTGAACAAATAAAACACACGTACATCACACGCACACACTCACACAGGAAGTACTTTTGCAATAATGCTAGTTATCTTACACTAAACATTTCTTTTAGATCTCACTTAAAAATAGTCATTTCTTGTTTTTCACGATAGTTTATGTTCTGCAAAGTCGTCATCAATACAAATTGGCAAATACTGAATCATGGCTTCCAGAGGAAATAACACACACACACACACACACACACACACACACACACACACACCCCTACCTCATCTAGATAATCTTAAATCCTAAAAACAACTCCGATTGGTAAAATCCGATTTTTTTTTTGAATTTACAAAAGAGAAAACAAAATTCAGCAGTGTTAAGTGACTTGCCTGAGGCCACTCCATTAACCAGTGCCAGAGCTGGGATTCAAACCTGTCCAACCAAACCACCACCTCCTGCACTGAACCGGGCCGCCCCTACCAGCTCTGTCCTCTGCTCATCTCTGCATGAGCACCAAACAAGAAGGCACAGGGCTGCCTCATTCAGCCTCAGCTGGGAATGCGCATGTCGGTGACACCTGTTTTTCACTTCTCTATGCAGGTCTGCGAATGGCCAGGAAAATGCCATCGATTAATTCTGAAGTTACAAATTATAGCAAGTAGGTAAATTTGCAAATATGGAATCCATGAAAAATGAGGACTATCTAGTGTAGACACCTGCATTATGGATCAGTTCGTGTCATTTTGTCAGAAAATGATACGTATGTAGAGAGAAAAGTTGCTGTCTGGTGTGTGGTACAACGGAAAGACCCCTGTCAGCTTAGGGGCTTCCATTTAATAAACTTGCGATTAAGAAAGTCTATAACCTTTTTGAACTGATATTTCCTCCTCTCTATAATGAAAACAAAGTGAATTACATAATCCCAGAATTTTCTTCCGACCTCAAGTTTATAGATCTGTAAGGTTTTTCCATCTCTAAATATTTTCTACTTCAAGGGTTTTATGACCTCACAGACATGTACTAAGTTTAGTTATCCAACAACAGCTCAGGAAGTCCCGGCTAACTTGTGAGGAACCGCTTTCTCACCAGGCATTCAAATCTGCAACACTCTATGGCAGAAAGCAGGGAGGGAGGGATGAGAATACCGAATTCATTTCACATGAAACCTAAACACCAATTCCAAACTGATTAAAAAAAAAAAAGCCAATAGTGCTCATTGCTGTATTCCAAAACCAGTAGCTACTACCAAAGCTACAAGGAGCTATAACAAAAGTAAACTAGAGAGATCCTTCCTGATACAGGAAGATTTTATGCCTTGGGCAGGCACTTCAGAATTCTGATCTATGAGTCTGTTTTCACTAGAACTCAAAAAGTGAACTCAGTGTCTTAGCGTAAGGAGGCAGAGAGGCATGTATTTTTCCAAATGAGGATAGTGGCAAACTAAAACTCTAAGTAGAAAAATACACTTGCAATGAACAAATTAATAAAAACTAAAGTCCAAGGGAAGGCAAAGTCTAAACTTTTAAAGAATGATCTTTGATAGCATTTTTTATTTCAAGTTAATAGTCAAGAAAAAATGATGAAAATGGAAATATGAGAGAAAATTAACATCAAATTGAATTTTCAAAAGATGACAGTTTTGTTTTTTAATGTGAATAACAGTTATACTTTGAGAATTTGGAGTTTACCAAATGCTTTATAAATATCTTTAATCTTCATACTAGCAGTACTGGGTGCACATTATTGTCTTGTTTTAGACACAAAGACACTGAGACTCAGAAATGCTAAATAATTTCCCTAAAGTTATACACAGTTAGTATTTTGAGGAGATATTATTGCTAACTTAGATCTGCCTGGATACAAAGTCCATTCTTATTCATTGCACAATGGATGCTGCCTCCTGAAAATAGTAACTCGAAAGCCAAAATCAATAGTTATTAAGTAAGAATTATTCCAAAAGAACTACCTGCTTTACTGAAAAGAGTAATATTTAATAAGAAATTATATTTGTAAGTTAGACATCAGCAAAATCCTTTGAAACTCTTACAGTTTAATTGTTAACTCTTTTTTTAAAATATTAGGTCACAGTGTCAGTAGTTTTAACTCTTAGCTGATGTTGGGGTGGTTACGGAGGCCCTTGAGAATCTGAAGAAAGGCCCCAAGAGTATACCCATATACAAATACTACCTTTGAGAGTTCACAGCATCTCGACGTCCATATAGCCAGCTCTCTAGGGTTCTGTGAATACCCGTGGAAGAACCCTCAGCATTGGGGGGAAATACTATTCTAGCTCAGGCAGTCTTGAAATAATACTGGTTGTAATGTACCCGAATTGGCAGTCAAAAAGATTTTAATCTTTAAAAAATTTTTTTAAATCAATAAATATTAGAAAGTTAAATATTTAGGGGCGCCTGGGTGGCACAGCGGTTAAGCGTCTGCCTTTGGCTCAGGGCGTGATCCCGGCGTTAGGGGATGGAGCCCCACGTCAGGGTCCTCTGCTAGAAGCCTGCTGCTTCCTCTCCCACTCCCCCTGCTTGTGTTCCCTCTCTCGCTGGCTGTCTCTATCTCTGTCAAATAAATAAATAAAATCTTTAAAAAAAAAGTTAAATATTTAACAGAAATCACATGATTGGAAAAAGTAGATCTGTAAGTCATAAAAGATCATTGTCTGAGGTCTTAATGAAATAGGTTGGATTTATCATCTGGATAACTAAACAGTTTTTCCTTCACTGGTATTCGTAAGAGCCTAAATATGGCAATCTGTAGACATTTAATCCAATCACCACCATCATATATGCATAGAATCATTTTGTTGAAAGGTATTTAATAAGAGATTATATCTGTAAATTAAAAATAAAAACCTGTGAACCTCTTCAAGTATTAAGCCATTTAAAAAATATTAACACACAGTGACAGTTTTAACTCTTAGTTGATGATGGATTTGAATTTCTTTGAGAATCTGAAGATTCTGGAAAATATATGTATATAAATGACACATATGACTCACAATGCCCTGTTGTCTATCTATTTAGCTCTTTAGGGTTCTGTGAACACCAGGTAATGAACACTCAGCTACAAATATAAGACTTCAAAAATAAATGAAATACCACAATTCTAATTTTGGTTATATCATTATCAATACTTAGTACACCATAGATGATTTTAAGTAAATAGAAAAGAGAATTAAACAACTAAACAAAATTTTCTAGATTCTGAGATCTCATTTTTATGTCTTAGTACTTTCTCTTTACAGTTTCTCCTCACTACTTACATAGCTGATACTGATCTAAGCTATCCCCCCCAAACTACCTGATTTTTTAAAAAAGACAACTCTAAAATTAATGATTGATGGAAGTTTAAAGTAGTTGTGAACTGGAAACCAGCCCCTATATAATCAGACTCATTATCAATTAAAAATATCTGTTGGGGTGCCTGTTAGCTCAGTTGGTTAAGCATCTGACTCTTGATTTCAGCTCAGGTCATGATATCAGTGTCATGAGATCGAGCCCTACATGGGGCTCCACACTGAGCATGGAGCCTCCTTAAGATTCTCCCATTTCCTCTCACCCTTCCCAATTCCCCCTCCCTGCTTGCATGAATGCTTTCTCTCCCTAAAAAAAAAAAAATTAGAGTAACAAATTCCACTTTAGTTCGCTATTTTTTCAAATAGTGTTATAAGTGACAAAGAGAATAAGCACTTTAAAAAAAGTCAAATCCATTGCTTTTAAAAGTGAGCATCACCCATTTTCTTTGAACTTGAAAAATATACAATAAAGGTGTATTGGAAATACGTTACAGTGTATACTATATCTTTTTTTACATCTCATTCAATCCTCAAGACTCCATGAGATAAATCTTATTTTCCTATTATCTATAAAACAGGTAGCTTTTCTTTTCTTTTCTTTTTTTTTTAGAAAAGCAAAATAATTCAAAGTGGTAAAGCCATTTGTCCGAGAACATATAGAATAGCGATGTTAGAATTTAAATTCAGGCCAGAGAATGCCTCCTGTTGATTTCCTCCCTTTATATAAAGCATTCCTAATTATTCCAAATCCTATTAGCCAATGTTTGATGAGTAACTATTATGTGTCAGACACTTTTCTAGGAACTCTCCAATTTGATAAGAAAGAAAGAAAAGGAAAAATAAATAGAAATCTGAAGCCCATGCTTCCTCACTTCAAAACTAGACCAAGCATCCATCCAATTGCTATGTATAGTCATTTAGCAGCATAAATGAAAAGTTACTGAAATTAATATATGAAGATATTTGTGTTTTTAAGTTTTTTTTACACAAAGGAGATTTATAAATCCCAACATTCCATTAACTAAGCAAACCTCATAGTCATATCGATTCGTCCACATGTGCAGGCACACAATAACTTTCTTGTCAATCCATCTGGGCTTCAGTCACTGTCCCTTAAACCAACATCTGGAATTAAAATCCATACTATGAGGATAAACAAATTGATGATTAAGCTGTGTATGTGTATGTGCTTGTGTGTATGTGTGTATTGGTTTGTGTTTCTTTTTTTGGACCTGACATTTTCACTATAACAATGAAATACAGGAGAGAAACATCCACCTAAATCTCAATTCCAATTTTCAAGGGATTAGTGTTGCAAGTATCCCCTTCATCTTACAAAATATCGCGCATGCTCTAGGATATGGCATGAAGGATGCACGAATCAAACCTCATACTAACTCACAGATGTGACTAGTAATTAATAAGGGCACACATTGCTTCCATATATCCTCCTTGATTTAAAATTAGTCTCCTCTCATTTGGAATATACACTTCATATTATGTTCCAATTTTCCATCAATAACCAAATACTTGATTGCTTATCCCTAGAAAACAGAAGTAGCTTCTCCAAAGACCCAGGAAGGAAAATAACAGCTGAGCAAAACCCAATAATTTCAAGTGAAAACTGCTATTAGTAGCAGTAATCCATGATATAAAAAGTTGAAGAAGATAAAACAGAATGAAAGAGAAAGGTGATAAAGATTCCACAGAGCCCAATAAACCTTATATTCATAGATGCTTTCAGAGAAACTTTGTACTATAGAGAATATATTTTATACCTTAAAATAGCAATTTAAATTAAGCAATTTTTTTTGAGTTATGATCTCAATTTTCCAAAGGGGCTGAGTCTATCAAAGAAAGGTATTTTCAAATGTCTTTTTTTTTTCAAATTGTTCCTCAAATCTAATAACCATGGTGTTTCTGGAAAGAATTCAGAAATGTTCTCCAGCCCTTAATCTGTTTTCATAAAACACATGTCGGTTAAAGAAGTAAGGTAATTCTGGAAATTATGTAGTAATTTCTTTGGAAATTATAAGTGAAGCACAGATGGTAATACACTGCTTTTACAGGATATATTTTTATATGCAGATGATATTACCATGAACCCTGTACTGCACCATTTTTCTCTAACAAGATATGAAACAGAACCGTAACAGGCACACAGAGGAAAAAAAAAACACATAAAAATGAAAATAAAACCTTAGATATAATATCTTGCTTAATGAATTAAAACGATTCATAATAGAAATACATTCATAATGGACCATTTTATATATAATTCCTAAGTGCTAACTGACATTAGTTTGGATAAAATACCAACAATATGCTTATCATCCAATATTATTTCCCAGCTCAAATTTCCTCAGTCTCTATCATTCTACAATCATTTATTTAGCTTGTACTAATTGCCAGGTACTCTGCTGGAATAAAAAGCAGAAGAATATGACTCTACCTTCAAGAATTCTAAGACATATGAAATGAAGTGAACAGTGATTTTAAGTAGTGGCTTCAACCACATTTACTACTAATGAGATAGTTGGTAACATTTTTCTTTAAAAATAAAGTAAGTTTGAAAGAAGTTATTGTCTTTGACAAAGAACAGTAAAATTATTATTTTAAAATTAAAAATAAATTTCCAGTATGTTTACTGTAAAGAAATAGTAATACGGTATTCAATCCTGGAATTTCAATAGTCTTTTTTTTAATTCTAGTATAATTTACATACAGTGCTATATTAGTTTCAGGTATACGACATAATGATTCAACAGTTCTATACGTTTCTCAGTGTTCATCACAATAAGTGTATTCTTAATCCCCCTTATTTTTTTTAATTAAAAAAATTTTTTTAAAGATTTTATTTTTAAGTAATCTCTACACCCACATGGGGCTCAAACTTGCAACCCCAAGATCAAGAGTCACATGTTCCATCAAATGAGCCAGCCAGGCACCCCTCCCTTTATGTATTTTAATCATCTCCCTATGCATCTCTTCTCTGGCAATCACCAGTTTGTTCTCTGTATTTAAGAGTCTGTTTATTTCTTTTTTTTCCTTTGTTAATTTGTTTTATTTCTTAAATTTCACATATGAGTGAAACCATATGGTATTTATCTTTCTCTGGCTTATCTCACTTACTATTAGGTCCATCTTCTTGGTCCATCTATGTCATCATAAATGGAAAGGTCTCATTCTTTTTTATGGTTGAGTAAAGTCCATAGTGTGTCTTTATCCATTCATCTATCAATGGACACTTGGGTTGCTTCCATAGCTTGGCTACAGTAAATAATGCTGCAGTAAACACAGGGGTGCATGAATCTTTTCAAATTAGCAGTTTCATTTTCTCTGGGTAAATACCCAGTAGTAGAATTACTGGATCATATGGAAATTCTATTTTTTTTATTTTTTGAGGAACCTCCACACTCTTTTCCATAGTGATTGCACCAATCTACCATTTCCATCAACATTCCACAATGGTTCATATGGTATTTACTGGAATTTCAATAGTTTTAATATTTCATAGTTATATTTTTATCAGATTGGCTAAGATATAATTTTGTCCAAAGGGTTGCCTCCCACAAAGCTAAATACACATGTCTGATACTCAATATGCATACTCAGGTCCGAAAAGGTAACCCCCCGAGAGTACTCAGGAAGGCAAGTTTGCTAAAGGCAATATGGTGGGCGTGGGTACTAGTGTCACCAGCGGCTGCTATTAATGGAAGAAAGATTGCAGATTGCTCTAATGAAGAAGTGCCAATGTCTGGCAAAGAAACCCTGTAGACATGCTTCTCCCAAACTCAGACAACCTCTTTGTAATAACCAAGAAAGTCTCTTGAGACCTGAGAACAGCGCCTTGTGGGTACTGGAGAGAATAAAGCTGCATATGTCACTTCAGCTAACCATAGAGATGACCTCTCTGAATATGGCCTACCCCAAAGATCAGGATGGTTTAAGGACTTGCCCATTAGAGAAAAAAAAAATGATGGCATATCTTCCTTAATGACCCAGTGTTGCTCTGCCACCGAGGTCCTTGGTAGAGTCAAAACAGAGAGTCTACCCCAGCTTATTACTACATGTGCTGTGCAAGGTTGCCTGAGTGTGCTCTGAAGTTAGACTATCTGGAATTGATTCCCAGCTTTCACATTTATTATTAGTTAGGCAAGTTTTTCAACTCCTAAGTGACCTCGATTTTCTTGTTTGTCAAGTGAGTACAGTAATAATATTTTAAACCTCCCACAGAGTTAAAAATGGAATAAGGTAATATACATAATATTTAGCACCACATCTGGCACATCTGCAAAGTGCTCGATAAATATTGGCTACTTTTCAAGCCAAAGGAGCTATGTCTATGAAGATGACAACTGGAGTAAAGATATTCAAGGCAAACAAACATTACAATTCTACCATATGCAAGTGAATTCAGTAAGTTCAGCTGCACACAAAGCAAAGATCTAGGTCTCTTAAAAAGGGTAGAGAAAAAAAGAAAATTATGGTTAAATAAAGTAAAAAAGGTAGCTAACTTATACCTTTTCCTATTCGAAGTGATTAGAAGGTAAAGAAAGAAGGGGAACAAGCCAGTAAGACGTCACCATTAGGAGAACTGAAGAAAAAAATGTGATAGGAACAGTTTGAGTACATTCAGTTAAAACTCATAACAGCCTTAAAACATTTCATCTCCTCTTCTCCAAACCCCCCATGTAAGGAATAGTATAAGAAATCAGATCCATGTAAGCATCAAAGTGCAGACTGGGAGGTAAAAAATGTACTGCTTGTAATTGCCAAATTGACGTGTGGAACAAGAGATGAACCAGAGAATTACAGGCCAATAAACCTGAATTCAATTTAGAGGAAGAAATGGAAAACACGTGGAATTGCTCAGATAACAATCCTTGCGGAAATTCTAGGACCGTGCTTCCCGAAGTCAGATCAATGGTTGGGCAGCATTAAGATCACGGAGGGGGAGGGGAGACATTTTTCACAATGTAGACTCTGAAGTTCTACCTCAAACTTCCTGAAATAGACTTCTGGAGAAGAAGCCAAGGAATCATCACTTTAGACAAGCTCCTCCCGATGACTCATCTGCAGGTTGAAGTCTGACACCCCCACAGCCCCATAGCACAAAAAGAAGCGACAGCAAGAGAGGATGAACAAAATAATACTAATGGCTTCTTTTTGATTCAGTGGCACTTATTTTATGATTGCCTACATATAATGAGTATTATCCATATTGTTTAACAAGTGATATCTGACTTCAAATACGTGTCACAATGGTAAGGGTACACAGTTTGAAAAATCAAACTGAATTTCAATATGTGATTGCATTTAACTTTAAATGGATCTGCCGAATTTTTTAAGCATGGACAACCTATAGGTAAAATTGCCTTAGCTCATTTCTAACATTAGATTTGTAGCTTGTAACTTGCTTAGTACAAATGCAAAATTTTTCTTTTTAAGCTTAACATTTTAAAATTCACTGGGGGAAACGAGGTCGTGACAACTCCATGGGAGAAAGGTACAACGGACAGACGGATAAAGCTGAGTTTACTCAGTGAAAAACTCAGTCCTGCTTGCCTACACTCTGTAGCTACACATGCATCTGCTCCCAATTTGAGGGGAATATATTGCAAACACATTAGTTCATATTTTTCATGGCTAACCTCTTCTGTTCAGTAAATGAACATATAAAGTCCTGCTTCATGCTTTTGTTTATCCACTTTTATCAATAGGATGTTTAAACAAAAAGTCAAAAAATTAAAGTCCTCCAAACTCCAAATTCTTCAATTAATACTAACTAACACTCTGTCTCTTGATCCTTTGTCTGGATCCCACCTGGAAGAACTATAACCCAAAAAGGAAAGGATCCTGGAGCTGAAGTCCTATTTCCCGTCACACACTTCTTCCATACCCTCCAAAAATACTTCACCACCATAGACATGCCTACAGCACAAACATAAAAGTGAATAATTCTGCCTCCTAATTTTGAAGCTATCCAGATATTACCAAAGCTCTTGCCACCTAAGAAGTGAATTGTCACTATTTCATCAGATGAGTCAGGGTGAGGTGATTTATGGTGATATTATTAGACTAGTTGTATTGTAACCTGCAATGATAAGTCCTAGGAAAAAATAAGTTAGTCAATTATATTTCAGAAAACAGATAAGAGACCTCTTAGTCACAAAGTCATTCCTCTCCAACCTCGTATAATTGAGTCTATAAAGATAGAGTCTATAAATGATAGTTTATATTACAAACATCAGAACTTGGAAACACACTGCCTTATTTTCTATCCTAGTTTCTGGCTGCATCCCTTGTCTCTCCAGACTGTATCCACAGCAAAGGCCTTAACATCTATGTTTTGTGTGTCCTAGATGTTAGACAGAAATTAGAATGCATATTTATATACTTAGGCTTATATTTCCTTCCTGTTTAGGCAAATAAAAGTGTCTGCCATGTTGGAAAATGCCAAAAACATTCACATTAAAAAGGCGAAAGCAATGCAGACCATATGCAAGTAACCTCTCTAGAAAAGAGTGGCCAATATCCTTATAGTTTCAACTGCCATACTTTTATTCAGAATATTAAAAACATACATTCTATCAGGAAAAACTGTGTTGGGAATTCTATTTTTCTATCTCATAAATTATCCTCTAAGATTGAGGAAAAGCTGGATATGAAGGGCTTATTCTTTCAAGAATCTGAAACTGGAGTAACTCTACTACCAGCTAATGAAATGCCATCTGTCACCAGCACAAAAGTGACTTCAAAACAATGGATTGAAGGGAAAAACAAGATGAAGAATTGTAAGGTTTACTACTTTCTACACATGTGGTTAAAGGTGGGTAGAGTCAGGAAGTTGAAAGACTAATGTGAGAGGTGGAATTATTTATTTTTGCTTCATATTAATGCAGTAAAATGTAATGTATCATTTACCCTACCTTGCTATAAAAACAGTACCATCCTTTATTTTAAACTTAGCTCAATAAAAGACTAGGCTTACCTCTCATAGGGCTCCATCCAATAATTCTACAACAAATGACAAATACTCTTTCTAGCAACACTAATTCTTCCAGGGATGATGTGCAGTGGGGGAAAAGTCCTTTCTCGGCCTTCTCTTGTTTCCTCAATATCCCTCCTTCTCATCTCTGCCTCTCTCCACTTTATAACTGCAATAAGCCCCACAAGTAAGACTTAAAAACAACAACAACAACTCTGGGAGCGTAAGTGTATGATCCTCTTCTTTACATTTTCCTGGAAGCAGGAAAACAGTTATCTCCCTTTAATATCACTGTCTTATTTGCTACAAAGTTTAAAAATAAGATGAAAATCCCAAGATGTATATAAAAAGCTAATTTCCCAAATAGCTCAGAAAGTTCTTTCAATATATGCATGCATACATATGCTGTATTCTATATCTTTCCTTTAGGAACACACATATATATGCATGGATATAAGATTATGTGTATATAGTTAGAAACGTGTTTAATTGTAACATTACAGACAAATTTAAATGACGATGAAACAAAGATGCTCTTAAATTGAATAGTGCCTAGAACTGTGATAACTGAATCATAGCTATAGCACAAACATCTTTGCTACTGAGGAAGAAAGCATATCTCTAATGAAGTGATTTGAGACAAAATGAACTTGCCAAAGTGTGAATTTAGCAGGTATTTGGTAATGTCTTAGTATTTTCTCTCTGTCCTTTTGCCCTGTTAAAACTGTTTTTCAGGAAATACATAAATAATAAATCCATATATCAATATTCAAATGGCTAAAACTTTTTACTGTTTCACAAGGTCTTTTTATCAACAGTAGGCAAGAATCCAAATAATAATAAAATAATATTTATCAATCACATATCCCAATGGTAATTTCTGTCATTTGATCATTGATACCATAGCTGAATTCCCATTTTTTACACCAGCACACTTTCTCATAAACCCTGGCAAGAACATGGGAATCCCAAGCCCTCTTTCCTACTCTGGTTTCTACCACAAACTTCCTGTGAAGCCAAAGGTAAAGTTAGGTCCACAACCAGGTCCTCAGATTCCTCACCTAAAAAAGCACTGGTGTATGGGCACCTGCATGGCTACATTGGTTGAGTGTCTGACTCTTGGTTTTGGCTCAGGTCGTGATTTCAGGGTCATGAGATCAAGCCCCCATCCGGTTCCATGCTCGGCAGAGTCAGTTTGAGATTCTGTCTCCCTTTCCCACTTCCCCTCCCACTTGTGCTCTCTTTCTCTCTAAAATAAATAAATAAATAAATAAGTAAACAAATAAATATTTTTAAAAAAATTATAAATAAAAATAAAAAAATAAAAAACCACTGATCTAAAATACAGTTGAGGTCCCAAGGTGGAAAAAGAATTAGGGGAGCAAAGAACAACAGTCTCAGCACTTTGCTGTCACCTGTAATATAAAATTAGTTGAAGAAGTTTCTGGAACCAAAAAAGTTACTTATTTCTCTTCTCTTGAGCACAGAGACTGAGGATAAGTTAAAAAATTATTGCTTGAACCCAACAGTAAGCCTCTTGGCTTTGTGTTTTTCTCAGTCACACTATTTCAAAACTCTGCCACATTTATTCTAATTTCTGGGCTCTGTTATACAGAGTCACTCGTGCATGGTGACTATTATTACTACTTTTCCACTGAAACTTTACTCATGATAATTGCCTCTAAATAGGTAACAACCCTATAGCAGAAAACACACCTTGATCCTAGCTTGTTCAGAGAAATTGAGGGGTAAGGACAAAGAAAAAAAAGGGGAAGAGAAAAATAGCCAGGAAGGTAATTGTGCATATGTGAGGGGGGAGGCAGTTGGAAATGCCAAAAGAAGAGGGAAATAGATAAAAGGGGAAAAAGCAGAAAAGAAAAAAAAATAAATCAATTCAACTGCTTTAGACATCTATTGTTGAAATTCTGTCCAAGATGCCTTCTCTTTTCTGAGGAAACTACTACTCCCCCACTCCAACTATCAGATTATACAGGAGCTGCCATTCATGGTCTCACAAAGTATTTCCAGCTACAGGAATAGGCAAGTGATCCAAACTAGGTTAATGAGAAACTTTCTTTAGGGCTTTTCATAGCAGAGCTGGAAGTGTAAGCATATGGGCAGAGGGAAGATATTTTCTCTAAGAAAAGTGATAAAGAAAAATGGTTGCCAGGTGATAGGAAACCGTATAACATGGAAACAGACAATCTGCAACAAGAGAAGGAAGCCAACCAACCACGAGAAGCAGGAGTGAGGGTAAGACAGAAAGCTCTGCAAAGGTCTCAGCTTCAAGATCTCTGCAACTGCTTGTTTGGTCAGCCCTTCCCCACAATCAGTGACCTACACTAGTATTTTCCAATAAACCTCCTATATTGGACAAGGTGGTTCAAACTGGCTTTCTGTTGCATGAAACCAGGAGTCTTGAATAAAAGTCTTGAATAAAATGTCCAAATTTTATCACAAAGTTAATCCATTCGTTGTCTCATTCAGAAGACAATTTTTGTCCACCCACCACAGCGATATTCCATGGAAATACCATGACTACTAAGTCAGAGATCCAAAACTTAAGGAAACTTTCAAGGAAATATAAAGAAACAGTAAAAGAAAAACCACATTAAAATTGAGGGGGAAAAATAGAGAATATTGATGATATACCAAGTTTCAATATCTTGCCATGTTGGTCATGCTGTGTCTCACCATCAATCTTTAATTTAAAGGCAATATACAAGATTCGAGAGTTAATTATCCTGGATAAAGCAACTAGGATTTTAAATATTTTTAAGGTTAACTGACAATCAAAAACAAATGGGTAGTCGCCTCCCTGAAAGTCAGAATAAAGACAATGTGCCTAGTCTCGCAATAATTACTTAATACTGCTCTAAAAGAACTAGTCAGTACAATTATCCAAAAGAATGAGAGAAACAGAAGGTCCAATTATCTTTAAGTCTAAATAATATGACTATGTGTCCAGACCCCTCAAGAGGATCTACAGAAGGATTATATGATACAATGATGCTTTAACAAGGTGGGCATTTGATAGTTAATATGTAAAAATCAATAGCTTTTCTTTTTGGTTTTTTTTGGGGGGGAAAAGAAAATATCAAGATTTGTTTTATTTTATTTTTTTAGAGAGGGAGGAGAGAATGAGTAGGGGGGCAGGGGCAAAGGGGAGAGAGAATCTCAAGCAGGCTCCACACTCAGTGCAGAGCCCAAGGCAGGGTTCAGTCTCATGACCCTGAGTCAAAATCAAGAGTCTAAAAGAACTGAGTCACCCAGACGCCCCTTATTTTATTTGTTAAATTATAGTTGACACATTACTTTAAGGTGTACTCAGTGATGTGACAATTACTGTATATACATTAAAAAATGCTCACCACAATAAGTGTAGTTCTTTAAACAAAAATTGTTTGGTAAATATAGTGGAAGTTCTCATTCTAAATAGCACAGAAAAGGAAAAAAAAGTAACTCCAAATCTATAGAAACCTGCAAAGCACTACCAAAAAGAATAAGTTTGGTATTGTCCCAGGAAGATTTAAATATAGCAGTAGAAAAAGATTGTATCTAAAAATAGGTTGAATTATTTGTGAAAATTAGGATAGGACAAAGGCAGCTTTTAAATCAGTGAGGATGTTATAGATTGAATTTCCAATCCCAATCTTTCCCTCCTTCTACATCCACACTCTTGTGCTGGCCTCATCACAGGCAACGTGTACATCCAAACTCCTTGACCTTGGGCCGTGCTATGTAACCAACTTGCTTGGGCAAAAGAATGTGGTCAGAAGACACTGTACGCTGGTTAAGAGGCTAAGACTTCAGAGGCATCACAGGTGGCTACTTGCCCTCAAATGTTTTTGCCACCACTAAGGGAACATGTTCCAGTTTTCCTCTGGTTTTAAGACTACCTGCAATATCCACAGCAGAGTGGCCCTCGCCTAGCTATGTGAAACATAGGTGCTCTGGACCACCCACAAATCCATCAGATCAAATAAAATTTGTCTTAAGGCATTGTACTCTACAGTTATTAGTCCTCAAGAAAACCTAAGTGCTATGGAGAAAAGATGTATTAATCTATAGTGCTAAAGTGTCTGTTAACCAGTTTTGGGGAAAATGAGTTAGATTCCACTTTCCATACCTGAACCAAAGTATTTTACTTAGAGATTTAAACAGAAAAAGAAGAAGAAAGAGAAGAAGAAGGAGAAGGAGGAGGAGGAGGAGAAGAAGAAGAAGAAAGAAACGAGTGTTTTTAAAAACAGCTTTAAGATGCTGGATACTTCTTAAAGCATGATACAAAACTAAATGTCATAATATAAATGACTAATTAATATGAAAAAGTGAATTAGCAAAACCAAATTGGTCAACAAATTCATATTATTACACGGGACAGAGAATGGGTCAACTTACTTAACACAAATACAGCTGTTTTAAAACAGTAAGAAAGAGAAGACAAAGAATGGCAGGAAAAGGAAATCTGTGCAATAAAAAATGTAAGTGACTTAAAGTATTTTTAAAATGCTGAATATTGATATTCATTTAATTTGCATAAAATTATTTTTTCACCCACCAAATTAGGAAAAAAAAATCCTTTTTTTTAAAAGATTTTATTTATTTATTCGACAGAGATAGAGACAGCCAGTGAGAGAGGGAACACAAGCAGGGGGAGTGGGAGAGGAAGAAGCAGGCTCATAGTGGAGGAGCCTGATGTGGGGCTTGATCCCATAACGCCAGGATCACATACTGAGCCGAAGGCAGATGCTTAACCGCTGTGCCACCCAGGCACCCCAGGAAAAAAAATCTTAAGTAATGGCAGGTCTGTGTGGAATCAACCATGCTCAAGCACTGTTGAAAATTATTTTTTTTTAGAGAGAGAGAGAGAGAGCACACACATGCATGCACACACCCATGAGAGAAAGCGGGGAGGGGCAGACATGGGGCAGTCCACACCCAGACATGGGGCTCGATCTCACAGCCCTGAGATCATGACCTGAGATCAACAATCCCACACTTAACCGACTGAGCCACCCAGGCGCCCAAGGACTGCTGAAAACTAGTAAACTGATGTATTTTGGGGGTAGCAATTTGGCAGAATTCACCAAAATTATAGATAAATATACAGCTAATAATAAAGCAATTACACGTCTAGAAATATTGTTTGTTAAATAAACTCACACATGCTTAAGTAGGCATATTGTATTATTACTTATAATGGAAACACCTTGAAAATAACCTATTTGTCCAGCAAGAATGCTGTTGTTAAGTAAGTTACCACATGAAGTTACGTTACAAGCATGAAATTGTTCTTTATGTATTGATAGGAAAAATTCTCCAAAGTAAATATTTATGTTAAAAACATATAGAACATTTTGAATAATGTATTTCCATAAAAAGGAAGAAAGGGAGAAATGAAGTCTGTGTACGTGTCTACAAAATCTCTGGAAGGTATTCAAGTAACAAGAAGAAAAGAAAACCAGATTGTCGTTTAAATGAACGGAACCTACAGCCGTTGGGCAGAGGGCTGTCTTCAACCAAAAGACTCAGTAAGTCTTGCCATCCCTAATATGATGCTGTACTAGAAGACTCATTTTTCCTGGTGAACACAGAAGTGAGTGATGGACTGTTCAATATTCAGAGGGCTATATTTCCTCACCTCCTAAGGAAGATGTCATCTAGATAGTATGTGTATAAATGAAAGACTGACGAAAGTCCTATTTCTCCCTGTTCCTATCCTGCCAGTTACCAATGTGTAGGTGTTCAGCAAGAAAAAATCCATCCAATTTCAACATCTCTTGAGTCAGTTCTTCATGGGTCTTCAATACTGTACTTGTTACAACAATAAACATGATCTAATTTTAATGTAAGTTAGAAATTCAAACTATTATGTGGTTATGCACTCTTAGGGTTTTACACGCTAACACATGCAAAAGTTGATAGCAAATCAACATTTTTCTCATCTGTGTAGCTAAAAGAGCGATTGAAATGAGTCAAGATGTCCAGTGAAATACAAGAAAAATTGTTTTTCCTCTTTCCTGGAAACTGTCTTGGGAAAGTTGCCTTTTATTAATAGTAATAACTACAACTGAAGTCACTGAACTAGAACAAGGTTATTTTCCTTTATATTTATTTCCCTAGCTGTTCGCAGACACACTTCTGAAAAAAAGTGACCAATTTTTCTAATGTCAAGCCAAAAGGTCCTTATATAAAGGCTACATCAGTGAAGGAAGATATAAAGTACTTATTTATACCAGATATACTAATATAACATAATGGAGATGACTAGAAAAAAATCTGGAAGTCCTAGCTCCTTACCAGTTAAACACTGATCATTAAGATAAACATATCTTTGATTACTACAAGCTAAACAGTTTTAATAAAGTAACTGAAGCAAAGTAAGGTATAAGTACCACATTTTTACCCAATAAGTACTAAATGAGTTAAGGGAAATAACAACCATTGAAATGGGTCAGAAAATATCAGTTAAACTAGAAACTAACACCTATGAGAGGGGATGATGTAATCCATTCATCCTTCAGCACATATCTACTGAGCTCTGTACTTGTCTTAGGGCAGTGTTAGGAACATGAATTACAGCAGTGACCATGGCAGATACACTGTCTCATCATAAAGTTATAATTTACTGTGAGAGTCAGACATGAATCTATTACACAAAAACCTTGTACAACAGGTTTTTGGCACATGCATTTAATTCACCAAATTTAGCCATATGCTCCAGGGAAACAGAAAAAATATTTAATTCAAATCCCCTTAAATTTCTTCTCCAATAAATATACTTTGGCCTACATGGTTCCAGAGACAGGAAGACCAAAACTCAAAGGCACAGAGAAACAAAAGACGTTGATACCTGGCTTCTGAGTGTCCATGTGCCAAGTCTTAGCAATTAACGAGCTATTAAATGGATTTTCAACAGTAATTTTAGGGTGAGCTTTTTGTCTTACACACATACATCAGTATGCAACTTTGAGGTAAGATAAAACACTCTGTGATTACAATTACAAAAGGTACTTTGAAGAGTAAGTAGCAGAGAAGGTTATTATAAAAGCATAATGGGCTCATTTTCTGGTGGGGGTGCAGATGGGGATTAGAGAAGGCCAAATAATGTTTGCTGGTTACTAAGGGATGCGTACAGGGGTGGTAAAGAAATGAAGGACTCAAGCATTTTGAGGAAGACTCTAAGGCGCATGGATCTTGGTATATCCAGAAGGAAAAGAGAAAACAGAATACCTGCTTGAACACTGATTCTCAAAGTTTGGTCCAGGAACCTCTGGGGGTCCTAAAACTCTTACAGGAGTCCACTAGGGCAAAATTATTTTAATATGATGCTATTTGTCTTTTCACTCTCATTTACCTGGAACTGACAGTGCAGTTTACCACAGGCTACATGATGCATAGTATTGTAAGTGTGAATACACAAATAAATATGAAAATCCAACTATCTTTTGTTAAACCAGATATTACAGATCTTTGAAAAAATCTAAAACAATATTCTTTTTACTCTTGTTACTTTGAAAAATTTATTTTTCATAAAACGTCCTGTTTATCACTCATTTGAACAATTTGATTATGATGTGCCTTGGTTTAGTTTCCTTCATGTTCCTTGCACTTGGGATTCCCCGAGACTCTTCGATCCATGAGTTTATAGATTTTCTACAAAATTAGGTAAAGCATTAGTCATTATATCTCCAAATGCTCTTTCTGCCCCCTCCCTGTTCAGGGACTCAAATTACATATATATTAGGCCACCTGAGGTTGTGCCATATATCCCATGGTCCATTCACTTTATAAATGTTCTTCTCACCCCCTGTTTCACTCTGGAAAGCTTATATTGCTGACTTCAAGTTGACTTTTTTTATCTCTTCAGTAATGTCAAATCTGTTATGAATTTCAAGTGTATCTTTAATGTCACATATTGTGGTTTCATTCTCTACAAATTCAATTTGAGTCTTTTTCAATCTCTTCCATGTCTCAAGCTTTTGAACAAAGAATACAGTTATAACAACTGTTTTAATATTCTTATCTGCTAATTCCAACATCTGTGTCACTTCTGGATCAGTTTAGATAGACACTGCTCCTCATTATGAGTTGTGTTTTTCCACTTCTTTACATGCTCGGTTAATTTTTTTATTTTTTTTTATTGAATGCCAGACATTGTGAATCTTAAACTGTTGGGTGCTGCATATTTTTGTATTCCTGTACATCTTATTGAGCTTTGTTGCGGGAAACAGTTAAGTCACTTAGAAACAGTTTGATCCTTTCAGGTCTTGCTTTTAAGACTTTTTAAGCAGAACTAAAGCAGTATTCAGTCCCAGACTTTGTTCACACTACCGGAGCACGATGGTTCTGAGTACTCTACCCTCTGTCCTGTAAATAATGAGGCTTTCAAGTATGCCTGATGGGAACGGGCACTATGCCCAGCCCTGTGTGAGCATCAAGCATTGTCTCTTCTGATTCCTTTAGTTGCTACTTTCCCTGGCCCCCAGTTGCTACTTTGCAGAAATGAGCAGATCAGTTCTAAACTAAATATCCAAGGGAACTCTCTACAGACCCCCAGTGCTTTTTGCTCTGTGAAACTCTCTCTTTTCTAGAATTCTGACCTGTGAATTCTAGCGACCTTGGTCTTCTCCTACCCCCAGCTCCATCCCTAACACAGGGAGCCTGCCTGGCTCAACCTGGCTCTGCATCCCCTGTCCTTTTGTGTGGAAGCTCTGTCAAGGTGGTCAACTGAGAAAATACAGGGTTCGTTCTGTTTGTTTCCCATCTCTTAGGGATGACATCCCTTCATTATCTGATGTTCAATGACTTGAAAACCATTTCTTTCCTATATTTTGGTAATTTCACAAAGTAGGGTAAATCAAGAGCCTGTTATTTATCTTACCCCATTATCCCTTACCTCTTTAATCTTACAACAACCCATGAGTTGGGTACTATTATCTCTAATTTACACATGAAGAAATTGGGGCACATGGCCAATGACCCGGCTTACTCAAGTTCACTGAGTTGGTAGTGATACAGCTAAGATTTTTAAGGATCTCTTCACAAGTTCTTGCACATAGCCATTATGATATACTGCCTCTAGAGGAGGTGGGAGATAGTTGAATGAATATTTCACACTGAGAAATGTTACAAAATCAGTTAGATTCTCACCTTTGTAAATGGGCTTAGAAACAGTTCTCCTTGAAAGGCTAATGAATGAACTAAGTAAACGCTGAAAGCTATACACAGCAACGATCTTAAGGACAAACGATGCTTTTTTTTCAGTCTTTTTCAGTCTTGCAACCACCAGGTTGAAGTTTCTATTCCCTTCACAACAAAGACAATAACCAGATTATCAGGTCTATTCTCAAACAGTGAGGAGGTGTTCACTAATTTCTGAAGCATGGATCCATGTCAAAATTAACCTAACTCTGAGAAAGGTCTCATTTATATTACAATTAAATATATTAGAAGTAATAAAATAAACTGGTTTCCTTATAGCTTCTACCCAAGCTATGCAACATATAAAAATAGCAAACTCCAAAACTCATAGAACATGCCAGGTAGTAACCATATACATACACGTTCTTCCCCGCATGGCACAAGAACACAGACCTGACACGGGTTTTCCTTTACATTTTCTCCAATGTTCTGTTCTTTTCATCTTGGAATGTAATCACATATAACTAAAACTTTGAAAATCACATTTAAAGAAAAACTGCAACATGGCAAATAGCTGAGAAAGGGAATACTATGATTAATTTGAAATTATGTCACATTTAATATTATATGTAATTAAACATAGGCTAGCCACTTTCTAATGAGTAAAAAATCATAAGGAGTATTCAAGTTTAAAACTATTGAGCACCACATACTCAATCTTGAATCAACAAATCATATCAACAACAGCCCATTCACTTTTTTACTCCAGGCAAGACTATGCTAGGGTAGACCTAGCATTTTCATTATGCATATTAATTATCTCTTTTCGGTTTGAAATACAAAAGATGTGAACCATGGAACTGGGTCATACAGACTTATTGGGAAATTGGAAATTAATTCTTGCCTCTATTTACTTGGTTAAGAGCCTAGGCTCTGCAGCCAGCATGCCTGCTTTGATTCGGGGCTACTCCACTTTGGGAGAATTAGAGATATGTGGCCTTAGCAAGTTCCTCAACTTCTTGGTGTCTCAGCTTCCTCACTTGTGAAAGAGAAACAGCAGTGTTAACTCACAAGATTGTAATGAAATTTCAATGAGTTGATATATATGAAGCACTTAGAACATAATCAGGCACTCAGCAAATGAGCAACCAGAGTTAATTAACATTGTTTTTATTATTAAAAGAAGGTATTCAATAAAATCAATTCTATGCACCTCCATTTTATTGGTTATTTGGATCTCGTCTAATTAGAATATAATGCCAGCACATAATTGTTTCTAAACTCTGGTCATCTCATTGGTGGGAATGAGGGTGCTGAGCTCAACCCTATTCTTATTTAAGGAGATTGCTTGGCATTTTCTCAATGCTATGATTACAAAACCTGTGCTACAGACGAACAGTGAAGATCACAAATCAATTTTATGAATAGTCAAAATAAGGCAAAGACTGCTTAAGTAATTTGCTTGAGTCACCCATGGAACAGACAATTTCACTCAATCCACATTCAGGAGTAAATCAGTAATTATATGGATAAAGCTGTTACAATATTAAAACACTCAGACCTCTAGAACAGTTTTATCGGTAACTGGGAATGAGTTTTTATAAACTTGTTCTCAATTTCATACAAATCATTGAGTATACATTTGATTCTGGAAGTCATCTGAATCTATTCTCCCTTCTTCACAATGAAAGAAGGGAGGGGTGCAAATGTGGCTTTCTGTAAAATTTTACCTGATTTTCAAGCGTGGGGTCCTGTAAGTCGTAACTCAAATATGAAGTCCCTCAAGACCCCAAACTAGAAGAAACAAGTAGGAGCACAAGGAGGAACTGCCTAGCAATTGTTTACAGTAAAGGCGGAATGAAGTCACAGCCCTTAGAAACCCAAAACAAGTTCAAATATCTAATCACTATAAACAATGAGAACTATCAACACATGGTATGAATTCAACTGTGAAAGTTCCTATGGAAAAAATGCCTCCACTGACATCACTCAGGGTCTGACTCTGCATCAGCCTGTGCAGAGGCACAAGCCTGCATTCCACTGACATCACCTCAGGTGCATGCAATTTGGGGACATGAAATAAAGTTCATAAAAGTATCCAGCTTCCCTTAAAAAGAGGCAATTTATTCCCCCTTAACTTAAGCGTGACTAAAACAAATACTGCAAAATTCCATTCCAGTGAGTAGTTTATTTGGGTTTATTTAGTCATTTGAAGACATCACTCTAAGGACTATTTCTCCGGAGAATATCTGTGGGGCCCTGGCTTACTCCATTTATCCATGTTTCATTTAACTGACTAGATTAAAAAACCTTTTAAAAATCTGAATGATGCTTGCGAGGAAATTATAATATCTTAATTAAATGCTGGTGTGTCCCATACATTAGTGACTTTTTTTATCCTCCCTTCTTCCACCAGAGGTCATATTATAATCTGCTCAACTGAAAACATGTCTGAAGTTCCTATTTAAAGAAAAAAGTTTCACACTTCTGTGACTCATTTCGTACATATTTTAAAAAAGAATAGGTAAAACCCATATTTTAAAATATGCTTTTGTTGAAAAACATTTATTCAACAAGGGCCTATGGCAAACATTAAAAATTAGATAACTTTAGTTCCACAAGCTTTTAAAATTGGATTTTTGCTACATATAACCTAAAAGGCACGATCAAATTAAATTTAGTCCACCTCTCATCTGTTAAGCCTACAATTATTTCACTAGACATTTTAGTTAAAATGAGACTTTCAAAAGCACCTGCAGTCACTATAATGTATAGTTTCTGACCTTTCTACACCTAAAAGCAAGGGATATATAAAGCAGTACTGCATTATAACATTCTTTGTCAAGCTGTCATGCCCAGAACTCCTGGCCTCCCTGAAAAGTGCTAATTTCCTTCTTAGTTCATCAAATATGTAATCACTGGTGCCAACTGGCTCTCAGTAAACCCATCTCACATCTTAAATCATAAACCATGTGTTCACTGATTTCCTTAAACTCTCTATGATTGGCTATGATTCATTTTAAGACATGTGATTGCACCTAGTGTCCTTGATTTTAAACCAAATTCTTCTACTCCATTGGAGTCTTTAAACAGCTCAATAGCTCCCTCTAGCCTCCTTTTATATACTACACCGCAGATCACGTTTACTCAAAGGTCGGGGGGCCACAGTGGGATTATTCTTATTCCCTTGGCTAAACTTCTGTTAAGAAGCTCATCTACATATTCCACTGATCCAAACCCAAGAATGCACAATGCCAAACGACTGTGGTGAAACGCTAAGACAAAGAACATCCATTCAGAGTGCTAAGTGACAGGAAGCAACAATCAAATATGGTTTTATGAATAACCTCAAAATCTATAAATAACTTTCCCATGAAAAAGAAAAAGAAGGCAAATAAAAAATTGAGTATCACACATATTATTACTTAGTATTTTATCCTTTTAGCATGCAATATTTTTGCTGTTCACATAAGCTGCATATTTTATAAAACAAATGGAATCTGATTTTTCACATTCAAAATCAAATGTGTTATAAAGAACAAAAATAACCCTCAAAGAACCATGTGCCAAAATTATTTTCCACAATGGGTAAGAGGGATAGACAGTATAAGCACTTCATTTCACTACAAAATACGTGTATATTTTTTATAGATAATAAATAGATTTGAATTTTGAGACCCTCTCCCACCACAAAAAAACAAATTTTGATCTTATTTTGCCTTGCCTTTTTAAGATTGAAGTGCCAACTTATAGATGATATAGATTTTTCAAAGTCATATTTTTAACATTAAATTTTTAAAATATGTTACCTTGGCCAAAAGTTGATTTTAAAATTACATACAATTTGCTGCCAATGTTTTTATTACTCAGCAGGAGGCCAGGATTATTTTCAAAATGGAACACCCTGTGGCACTACAGATGATAACAAATGTTAGCAATAAGCCGCCCATTCTGTATGTCTTCATGATATCCACTTCAGAAAACAAAAAATCTGAAACACTCTACCTTTGACATCCAGTTGCCCCCAAATTTATACGGTAAATATGTACAATTTTCCTCCATCTATCCAAATTAAAGCTTGGAAGCAAAATACAATAGGATTTTAAATTTGGATATGTCTTTGGTGATAGTTTCATTCATTTTTTTTTTTTTTTTGCAGATGCAGGCATTAAAGAAATGACTTGTCCAAGAACAAAGCTATATTATTAGTACCAGAACCAAAGTTAAAGCCTGCATCCCTTGACCTCTGGCATAGGGCTCCATTACATTATATTACTAGCTACCTTTTATTCCCAGTGTTATAAGAACAAGATTGTTGCTGTTTAAAAATGTCTTTGTCATTGTAGAAAACACTTGAATATCTCTTTCTGCCCATCCCCCTCCTTCCTCAATTTTAAAAAAAAGAAACTTTATGTTCTGGATTTGGGGTAGAACAAAGACCTGGCCCAAGTTATATACTGAATCCCACTCCTGTAGATAGGAAGCATATGGGCCTTGAGCCAATTAAAATAAACAAACCCATTGAATCATAAGACCTATTTATTTTCCATGGTATTATAAGTTGAACAGATTTCTGCAAACTCAGTTTTGTAAAAGAAGGTGTGAGCTGAACTTGACATTCTATGATAGTAACAGATGACAAGACAAAATGTGCAAATCAGATTCCTAAACTAAACTGTCTAAGAAAAGCCCACGGGAAGAAAATGTACTGATGTTAGTGGTTGATATTCAGTATATTACACTTTTTTAAAATGAAGAAGGTATTAAAATAAAATTTTCCTGGACCAGCTGGTTATGTCCTAATCTGATAGACTTTTATGTAATTAGATGCTATCATAATAATTTACCTTTGAATCAGCATCCTTTTTTTTACTACTAATAATGATATTTTAAAAGTACTGACTGTTTAACTATGTGAAGGCATGTTCTTATCTATCCATCTAACTAATATGATATACATGTATTCATTTAATCATCAAAACACTTTATGAGGCAGGTATTATTAGTATCCCCATTTTACAGATATGTACAGTGAGGCTCAGAGATTAATGAACTTGCCCATTATTAACTTAACAATTAACTTACAAGTAAAAGAGCTCGGATTAGAATGCAGCAGTCTGGTGCCAGATATGTCATCTTAATCACTATGCTACTCCACAACAAAAAACAATTTGATGGATGTAATTATATTCACAGATATTTAAAATAAATTGTGACAGAAAGTAACATGAAAAGTGACTTTCTCAATTTGAATATTCATTGAAGGGTCAAAATCTTTTTCTTTTGACAGTGAACAAATTTAAGTAATTGACTCAAATATCCAATGGCTTTTTTTTTCTTTTTTGGTCCTGAAATAATTCCAAATGGTCATTTACCAAATACTCTGAACAGGTACGTTTTGAGTATCTAGGGTAGGTCAGGCAGTGAAATAAATTTACATAAAATAATTGATTAATCCAACTTCAAAGAAAAGAATTATACTACTGAACAAGTACCTTAAAATTTTATGTTCATAACCTTAAATAGCATGAATAAGAAAAAGTAAAAACTTTAGATCTATCACTTTTAACATGACTCCAGAGATTAAAAAAGCTGTTATTGAACCCAGCTCTATCCTTACTTGATGGGGAAGAAGACCCTGAAAGAGGAAACCCAACTCTATAGGAAAGAATAGACTTGGAAAGTTGTTCTCTGTGGATTTCTCGGGGATAGTAAGAGACAATCTACCTTGCTGGTCTACACTCACCTGCAAGGGTTTCATAAATAACCCTAGATGTGGGGAACTTGACCAGACAACTCTGAACAGAGAAAAGCAAAAGGTGGGACACAGGATAACCTGAGGTTTACTGAGTCTTCTGGTCTCCTGGTCATACCTTGTGGTCCTTAAGAGCATTCTGAATGGCCAGCATACCTGAGATGTCTTGTAAAGCTTGGAATTTGCAGTAGGTAAAAACCTTCATGAATCAGTCACACAACCCCTGTTCCTGCCCAATAAAAACCGCTACAGTGAGAATTATGGGATGTAATCAAAATGGCCCCTTACTTAAGGGGGCTGACCAGATCAGTGTCAGCAACCTTCCATGTGCAAATGAAATAAGGCATGTTGATTATTCTGACCTTTCAAGTAGATTCAGATAAACCTGACAAAGGTGAATAAATACTAAATCAGTTAAAGAAACGTAATTCAAGGTAGGAAAGGGTTACACTCATGATTCATAGTATTTGTCACGAAATATCTTTTTTAAAAATCTAGAATCTTCTTTTGTGAATTAGAAACAAAATCAATCTTTGCTTTATCAAGAATTTTTGTCACAAAAAAGTAGTCATCTTCTTATGCTTTGATATGTGCACATTCAGAATATCACATTTTTATTTTACCATTAAATTAGCTTAAAATAATTTTCCTCATTAGAAATGTATGCGATTCTTTAAAAAATAATAAAGAATATGTTGTTCATATGTTTAACATTTAATAAACTATCAAAGTTGATAATGAAAGTTATTACTCTCATGAACTAAATATATGTGTGTATGTTTGTAAACATATATACATATGTATGTATATATATTTTTTGAAGTAGGATCTATGCCCCGAGTAGAGCCCAATGTGGGTTTTGAACTCATGACCCTGAGAGCAAGACTTTAGCTGAGATCAAGAGTTGGACAGTTAACTGACAGAGCCACCCAGGTGCCCCTCATGAACTATATTCTATCTCAAATTTCATAACAATAATGCTTGCAATGTACCAAAAAAAACCCCACAAAAATTAAAATATAAAGAGCCCCAGGATCATGAATATCCCTATAAGAAGACCATTATTTTAGACGCAAAATGATTTTTTAGAGCATAGAAATTCAATCTCCGTTAACAATTTAGCTTCATCTGACCAATGAACACCTCTGATTCAGACTGCTATCCAATGATAGTAGTCTTTGACTTTTAGTTAATATTAGCAATGTACTTCCTTTGCATCATGGTAATGACTACACACTGAAAGGCCCACTCCCCAAAAATGGATCCCATAGTGTACAAAAATCTTTAAACAAATATACAGTGAAAACTTGGCATTAAAAAGTGTTCTTCCTAAAACATATAAGGAGAGGAATAAATTCAATCTCTTCCATAGTACTAGTTCTGGTAGTGTCGACCCTTTCTGTTTAGATGTTTCTTTTTGCTTCTTAAAAACAAAAACAAAAACAAATAAACAAAATGTACCCTTTCTCTGTAGCAGGCTTTCATCAGCATATTAAAAAATATCTCCTGTTCTGATAACTGAGAATTCCAAATGCTTATATTCTTAAAAATAAGGCAGGAAAGAGTTAACATGAATATTCCTACTCAATCCCCACACCTCCAGGGGGAAAATATGTTTTTGAACCTTAAATTAATAAGGATGAAAAGTACAGGGGTCACAGCAATTGTGAAGTTCAGTGAGGAATAAAGCACTGTAATCTCAGCTGTCAGCATAAAAAGCATCTCTCAGAAGCTTCGTTCCAACTACAATAACTTGGTGTGCTTGCTAGGAAAAAAATTTCTGATCATATGAACTTCATGCATGATTGATACCATTACTGTTTAAGACTGTCCTTGAGAATCAATCAAACAAAGCATTCCCAGTGTATGTTTTGCAACCAAGAATGAAGAACACAATATAAGTGCTTTTCTGGACAATATGTGATGGACTATTCTTCCTACTAGAGCTTCCTACCAAAAAGAAATATCTAATAAAGATGAATCAGGCAGAAATTCATGTCAGAAAATATCCTGTCATCCCATGTTCTTGACAGTATGTTGAATTAACAAGCAGCTACTCTTATGATTGAAAAAAAGAAAAATAGAGGTTATCATTACACATAAGGAAGTATATAAACCCAACTAAGGATATGCTCAAGTGCTTAAAAAAAACTAACTGGAAATAATACAAACTATGAAGCATAATCTAATCTAAGTCACTATGAAATCTTTGTATCAAATGAGGTTTTTAAGGTCTCAGATGGTATCAACCTCTTATCAGTCATAATTAAATATTTGCATTGTATAATAAATATGGATGACATAACATAAATATTCTAAAAAAATAACTCTTTCCATGAACCATTTTTTTTCACATACATTTCGAAGAAGGGATCATGTATATTTGAAATGAAATCTCTTTTTCAGTAAAATCAACTTTTCTTGCATAATAATATCTGATTGAACTGAGGAATTCAAACTATAAAGAAATACAATAAAATTTAGGTCTAGCCTTAAAAAGAAAACCTAATAATCATCCAAACACTGATGCTATCCCAACAATCTCTGAAAGCAAATCTAAGACTTTCCCAAAGCAAGTAGCCACCAACCCAGACTCTCCCTTCTACTTCAGAGTGAGCAAAATAAAACCGAGCACTTACTTTTACCTACCTTCCCCATGCCCCACCTTACCACCATCACCACTACCACCAAACTGAAGCAATAGGCCCATCAGCTCACAACATAAATAACAGCTTGCCACTTTCATTCCTTCAGTCTATGAACTAATTGCTCCTTCATTTCAACATTAAATCATCTAGATTTCAGTGTTAGATAGAAAAATCCATCTGTGGCATATAACTCTGAAAGTTCAAATGTGCAATCAAGAGAAGTCTGGACTTTCAGCCCCTTTGCATCTCTCTTTTTATTCAGAAAACCAAAACTGTATTTTTCAAAAGGTTAAACAGTTTTGGTTTTCTAAATGGGTTTTTTGTGTAATACAATCATACTTAACATCTGTAAACTTCTTTAATTTTTGATAATGGTTCTTACTTTTTCAAATACTTTGTTTCTCCACCAACCATCACTTATTACATGGAGTCCTAAGAGCAGTTTATATAAACACAGTTATATTCAGAATATGGCCTCACACATGGCATTTATTATGCACACTTGTATATAAATCTGTTACATGAAACATGTTCAAAAGCTGTGCAACAGGTCCTGCTATTGTGTAAACACACACTCCCAACAAAATGACAGTAAGCTTTAAAGAATCAACAATATTTTAAAAATCATATTATTCTTCCGAGACTTAATTGTAGTTCTTTTGAGATGTCAGAAGACAGAAGATCTCATCAAAAGGAGTATATTTTACTAAAACCCTCTTTGTATTCCACTGTGTATGTTATAAACTGGAGTTAGAGCCCAGGTGTATACACACTTTCATTGATTTACTGCACATAACTGGCTTTAGTGCTGAGTTGATGACAGGAAGAGTACTTTGGCAGAGGTCTGACAAGTCCTTATCCTCAAGTTCCCTTCTGCTTTATGTCTGTCTGTTCCCAAAGCTATCAAAGTAAAGCAAATGACAGACTAAAACCTCTCAGTTTTGCCATGAGAGTGTGAAATCAAATTAAAAACACACCTCAGAACTATTACTTGGGCCACGTTTATTTTCAATCGGCGGGGGAGGGGAAGAGAAGACACTTTAAAAGAGATGGATTTCATGCCCTCTGTAGTCAGATCTAGTTACAGTGTATTATGTCTAAGTGAGAAAAAGACTCTGTCTAGTCAAGTGTTTTATCACAAAGTAATGTTATTAAACATATCAAGTATTCCCACGCTCTCCTCTAGATTCTTTGATTTTAACCTCCTTTGTTAGGCACAGAACATGGGAAGAAAGATTTCAGGAACAATACCAAGGAAGCACATGATGCCAAGCAATGAATTCTGTATTTCCTGAACAGTTTATTCATCATAAACTCAAACTGCTTCTATTAAGCCACACGTTTGCTATATGTAGGACTTCGCCTCTTCCCTGGGCGACAAGCATGGACCGGCTACAAATGTATCTCCGAGAGCGCAGCATCGTGCTTTGTGCTGCTGGGGATAACGGATTCTCAGTCTCGCGCGCATCCATCACCTAAGACACAGGGAAACTCAACAAGGGTCTCGTCGTCTGTAAAGGAAACAATGTGTAGAGACCCAGGCTGCTCTGAGATACCAGGATCCCAGGAGTGAACGAAATGTTTCAGGGAGCAGCCCAGGCAAGGGAGAAGGAAGAAAGCTCTCATACTCTTACCTCCACATTGAAATACTGCTCCGTTCCGCAGACGGTAGCACATAAAATCCAAAGCAAGGTTTGCAAGAAAAATACCCCCGAATGATGCACGAAATCCAACCGTCTTCCAGTGCTGAATGTGAGTAAGATCATAGTGAACTGTGCTTCAATGGATGGACGAGCTCCCCTTCGTTGTCTCCCTCTCTCCCTCCCTCCCTGCTTTCCTTTCAAGAAAAAGTCCTCCGGGTGGGTAAGGAGCCTGCAGGTTCACCCACAGCCGGGCAAGGGGAGGAGACTGAGGGCCCAGCACTCGGCAGCCCCCTAGAAACAGCGGCGGAGGCAGGGTCAGCAGCAGCCTGCATTCACCATCCTCGGGGGCCCGTCACCGGGAACGTGGCGCCCAAGTTCACCGGCGGTTCCGGCTCAAAGCGCCGAGTCGCAGCCGCAGCAGCAGCAGCCGCCGCCGCCGCCGCTGCCGCCTCCAGCCCGTGCGTCCTCCTCCTCCTCCTCCTTCTCCTCCTCCTCCTCCACCGCCCACTCCTCCACAGCCACTGCCGCCTCCTGCTTCTGCGGGAAGGGCCTTCGCCGCTCCTCGCTTCTCGCCTCAGCTTCTCCTTCCCTCCTCTCCTCGCTCCCCTCCAGAATGTTCATCCGTAATCTACATAACTCCTCCTTCCCGGGGTCTGCCTGACTCTCGGGCCCTCAGCGCGCGCGCGCGCACACACACACACACACAAACACACACACACACACACACCAGCGCGCGCGCGCACACACACACATATCTGCACATGAGCACACACACAACTCCACACACAGACGCGCGCGCGCTCTTCTTAAAGGAGACGGCTTGTAAAGGGGAGCAGCTACTGTACCGCGCACTGGAAGTAGCCAGACCTCCAGAAGGGCCCTGGGTTGGGACGAGGTCCCTAACATACCCGCCCACCCCCTCATCCCGGAGACTGGAACCCAGCAACCTGGGCGGCTCCATCCTTTCATCTCACCCACCCCCTCCCGAGCATCTAGATACAAGTGCGCCCCTCCCCCGCCGGAGACTGGGTGGGGCTCAGGCTGCAGACCCTGGCTTGGGCTGGGGAGTGGCCCAGGCCTGGTCCTGGAGAACGGCCGGCGTCCTCAATAAAGCGTTCCTGGAAGGTCAGGGGGCGCTGGGAATCAGGGAGCGCCGGAGTCACTGTGCGCTGTTTGGGCGCTCCCGTTGGTTGCCAAGCTGGTCAAGTTTGGGAAGCCTGAGATAGCAAGTCCCGAGCGTCCAAAACTTTGTTGGGGTCCACCGACCGACCCCGTGACCTGTTGTTTCCCTGAATTTCTTTTACCATCACTACACCCCGCCTTTTCGGGCTAAGGGAGTAGGCACAGGGTTTGGGGGTTGGTGTCTAGTCAAATACAAAAGCTGGAAGAAGATGTTCACTTTCCAAAAATGTTCTATCCGGTGGACGTACGTACACACTGGGACCCAAGAAAGGTGGTCCCGGGTGTTAACGAAACACCGACGCAGGGAGGGTGGGGACGCTGGAAAGAATCCCCGCTTCAAGAGCGAGGGGAAGGGCTGGGGAAGAAAGGAGGGGGAGCAGCCTGAGGAAAGGCGAGTAAAGCAGCTGGCAAGGGCGGGAGGAAGAGGCTGCGCGCAGACCGAGCGGGGGAGAGGCTGGCGGGAGCGAGGAGAGCTGCAGGCAGGAGGAGGAGGCTGCTGGCAAGCCGCTCAGGAGAGCTGCGGGCAGGGGAACTTCAGAAGAGGTTGCCAAAAAGGACTCGAGCCGCGGCAGTGTGAGGCAGTGGACAGCGGGGGCAGTAACCGCCAGCCCTTGGCAGGTGATGCTTTGGCTGAAAGAGAAAGGGGGAAGGGAAGCAGGCAGGCATCTGTTTGGGGGCCTTGCCAATAAATGTGCTTCTCCTTGACAGCCAGCAGAGGGGAAGAGGAGCCCACGGGAAAGAAATGCAGGCGAGGTTGAGAATAAAGGCTGCTCCAGGTATGACAGCTACCTCGATGAGATGGAAGACAGAATTGACAAGGCAAATTTCATGGGTGGGTTGATAAAGCAAGAAATAAAACTGCAAGAGGTCATATTTGGTAAGCAAATAAAAAACGTTGAAAAACGCTTTGCCAAAAATTGCATTGGACTATAATAATTTGAATACTAAAGAGAAACACAAAAGAGCTAAGAGAACAGAATTTTGCAGCTAATGCTATAAAAACGGAAGAAAATATGACCCACCTACTTTGACCCGAGACCTCTCAGGGAGCCTTTCCTGACTGTCTACTCTATGCACAACATGTCCTTTCCACAAAATAAGTTTGAAGACATAATAAGAAGAAATACCTTATATTGTGTATATTAAATTGTATATTCAATTCGATTTTATATTAAAATTTGCAGAATGTTTTCACACATAGTATCTCATTTAATTTTCACAACATTCTTAAGGATTTTGTTTTTGTTTCACAGATGGAGAAATCACGGTATTAAAAGATAACTTTCTAGCAAACATTCAAGTGGCAGAATTCAGACCTGAGTTTTCTGACTCCCAGTTCGGTGCATTTCCTGCTACATGACAGTGACTTTCTATATAGAAATCCATTTCTCCTCTTAACAGTTTTATAACCCATAGGTTGAGATGAAGTACATAAAAAAAAAAAACAAAACAATGATTAGAAGGCAGCATGAAAGCAAGATCATTATATAGAAGTTAAACAGTGTTGTGCGCCAAAGTAACAAAATGTGGTGGAGAGTATTTGTCAATAAATCAACAATAATTTTAATGTATACATTATATTTAGCAAAGTGCAAAATTAGAGAGGGGAGACAAACAAACAAAAAAAGTATACCCTTTTCCTAATCCTTGAGATAGTATTGAAAGGCGGGAGATTTAAAAAATTTATGCAGGTCGTACATGAAAACAGTTCTAAATGGTGAAATCCTTGCTAAATGAGCCAGAATATTAGCAGACTTCATCAAGGAAGTAGAATGCAAGTTGAGTGCTGCTGGCTAGCAGCAAAGAGGGATTTCTCACTCCAAGCAACCTGTTTGTCAAAGAAAATACCTGAGCTCAGAACAAAGAGATGTGGAGGATAAGATATGGGGAGGGGCTTGCAATGAAATATTAAGTTAACATTTCATCAAATAGTCAAACAAGGATTGCTAAACCATTTTAGATAGGAATAGTTACAAGAAAGATTATCTTCAGAATTATGCATAGGATTGGAGATGGGGAGAAACTGGGTGCAAAGAAGTACTGGTTTAAAAAGGTTGTAGTCCAGCTGTGAAACAATAAGGGCCATATTAGTGAGGTCTCCTTGAAGAGTTATGCTTTTGAGGAGCCAAGAAACAAGGAAACAAAAGTAGGGAATCATAAATTCAAAAGATAATCTCAAATGAATGATTAGTAATAATGATAAATTTTTACAGACATTATTAAATTCTTTGGTGGGCATTCAATGAAAAATGAATGAATTAATGTGTGTTCAAGGTTCTAGAAATACTAACAAATAAAATAAATAAAATACTGAGACCAACATGTAATAATTATGGCAATGTTGTAAGAACTCAGGTAATTACATATGTGAGATGCTACAGAACAGGGTGGAAGAAGGTAGTTGATTTTCCTTGAGGTCTTTGGAGAAAGCATTACAAAAGTGCTGGTTTTCAAAGGTATTTTGAAGAAAGAGTAGAATTTAACCAGTCAGATAAGGAAGGGTATTTCAGACTTGTGTGCAATGATGGAGTAAACATTACAAGATGAATCTGAAGAACTACAAATGGTTTGTCAGGGCTGGAGACCAAGCTGTGTGTAAAGCAAGGTCGAGGGCACAGGTTGCAGAGATCATATCAGGGAAAGTCCTGTGTGCCATTTCAGGCTTAGACTTTTTACCCTAAAAGAATTCTTAGGAGGAAATAATTGAATTTCACTATATTTGTTGTATGTTTGCTAACTCTGGAAACAGTTGCCTTTTAGAAGTTCTTATATTTTTTACTTCAAATGTTCTATTAAGCATTTAATATCTACTATCTTTGTAGACCTTGTATCTGTGTTAGTCTAATAATCCTGATGAAACCGTTCCCCATATGGACTCATCTGGGTACTGGTGGAAATGTAATCACTTTCCTTGTCAGGTAAGTTTGTTATTCCATCCTTCATCTGTAATGTAGGCTTATCTTTAAAGAGTCAGAATTATGAAGACATTCCTACTTTCATATCTTAGTAGTGCTAGCTTCTTAGTTGGTGGTCTTCTTGGAGAAGAACTTGTTTTTCTATCCTCAGTAAGTTAACACATAGAGTATCATTCTTCCCTTTAGAGTGTTAATTGAATCTGTCCTCACAACTCTTGGCCCTTGCTGTGTGTGCTTTCTATCACATACTTCCTTTCTTCTCACAATTTCACAAAACTAATGAACAATCTCAGAATTACATGTGAATGGAGAACAGAGAATCCAAAAGAGATTAAAAGAAATGAGTAAGAAAGGCAAAGAAAAATACCAATTGCCCCCAGCGAAGGTTAATAGCAACTCAATAAAACATTACTAGTGAGAGAAGGGGTCTGAAGAAGTAAATGACATATACGACTCCCAAGAGGCAAATGACAGATACTTATAAGTGAGCAGTGGAGTGGCATACTGAGATGTGTGAATGATTACAACTACCTAAAATAACATTAGAGGTGAATAATATAACCATCATGGAACCCAATTTCTTAATGAACTAGAGCCTTAGTAATAAGTTCTACAGCTGGAAAGTTACATAAACTTGTTCATTCTTCTATCATTTCAATTTATGTGCTTTCTTCTCTATTTGCATCCATTGAATCTGTCGCATTTTGTTTTGTTTTAATTCAGAGAATATTGAATTAGTGTTAAGCTATAGGTGTTCTCTCATGCATCTGTTATTAGCAGGGGCATGCCTGTGTCGAACATCATTTAAGGTGTGCTCCCTGGTGGAACCTCAAGGTCTGAGAGCTTGTTGGAAAGGCTGACTCTGCTGTGCTGAGATCCCCCTGTGATTCATACACAGGGTGAAGTTGAAAAGTTCCCAGCTATTATCACTTCCCTTGTAGACAGTAGGATTTTTTTTTCTGTTTCCTCCATTGACTTAGGCTCTCCTTTAACACGAGTTTCTCAAATATTTGGTTTTCTGCTTATTTGTTCATTCTTTCCTCCACTGAACATTAACCACTGTAAAATACCAAGTGATTGAGATTGTAAAAAAGATAAATGTGAAAGTTAAGAGAGACCACCTCAGTTTGGTTAGGGTCTAAGACAGATAAGAATGAAGTCTTGGATTTTAAGGTTGTTTTCACTTGGATTTACATAAATAAAGAGCTAGAAGCACAGAACTTAGAGATAAGACTTAGGAATAGGGAGTGAGTGGAAATGGCCTCCAGTGCCTCCCCATTTCTTCATCAGGCAGTACCTGAAGTTTGGAGATCCAAGATGGCTGGGAAGTATGAGGAACTCACCAGATGAGAGAAGGAAAAAAAAAAACTGAGTATACAGACTTTCATACCACTAGGCTAGGGTGATGGGGGAGCCTTGTCTGTGGCCGTTGTTGGGTCCATCACCCTGTAAGGCCATTCCTTCAGCACCACAACTACTGTGTTCTTCCCAGTGACCTTGGTGTGCTGTAGCACAGAGTTTAACTCTGTTCTTCTCTCTCTCTACCATCTTCCTCAGATTCTTCGCTGTTAAGTTTTATCTGTTACTTCTACCCTAGTGATTTTCACATTTCTAGCCTTAAGCCCAATCCTGTGGTCTAGAATTCATAGTATTGCTTTCACCAAATCTCAGTCTGTCCCCAATCCACCTTATCACCTTTTCCTTAGGTGGGGTATCCCTTAGTTCCCACATTTCAATCTGGGCCCACTTGTTCATCTGGACCCACGTTCTCACTAAACCTGGAACACCGCTAATACTAATTTATGCTCTGTGTTGAATCAGTCGCTGTTGCTGTCATGTCTTTCTGTCCAACAGCACTTTGATTCATTCCTTCACCTGCACTTGTAGTTTATCACTGTCCCTTATAAATTCATATCTGTCGTCTCATCACTAACCACTGCACTGGCCTCCCATATGTTGTGCGTATATTTATTCTTTTTTGTCTCCAATTGCCCTGACACCGCCCGTGGAGCCACGGCGTGATTTGGGAGAAGGACGAGGTACAGACAGGTTAGCTGTGAAAGAAAGCGTGGGTGTGGGGGACGACTGCAAAGAGAGTGTGACTGCCCGGAACAGCTGCAACTTCGAGTATTTATTGGCGGTAAACAATCAAAGACAATCAAGGGGAGTCTCGTGATCCTAGTGAATGGTAGTACATCACAGGGAAGGTCATGGGAGTAGATGATGTAACATTCAGCAAGTGAGGCCTATTCTTAACATGGTTCTATGGACCCCGTGGGCTATTGTTAAGAGCAATCAGGTTTCGTTGGGGCGGCGTTCCACCCTTCAGCAGACGGCATTCCTGGCTGCTCTTTTCTGAGGGGATTTCAGGAAGGGCAGCGATCCACACTGAGCAAGCCGGGCGTTCTCAACTGCTCATGCTCTGATGTTCACGCTAAAGCCTACAGGGTCACAAACATGTTTTCCTATTATATCCTTAGCATAAACTCTGAGCCAGGGGCTGCTGCATCCAATTATTCTTCATGCCAGTCCATTGAAGCATCCCCCTTCTACTATTCTTACATATCATGTTCAGCCTAGACATGGCATGAATAAGTTGGAAAGAAATTTTTTAAGTTCTCTCCTTTAAATTCCTTGTCATTCAGAAGAAGAGATTGAGGCTCAATTAAGAGACTGAAGTTAAATAAGTCCTGTGAGTAGCTGGCAAAGGTAACATCACATATATTCTGATTTATAGCTGGACTGCTTCTCTAAAAGAAAAAGATTCATTGGAAACTACGTTAGACATGCAGGAAAACACCATGAACAAACACCCCAGGTTAAGACATAGTTTCATTGCTGTTTCACCCAGGCCATATAAATAATTGCAGTAGACTAAAATTGGATAGTAGATAAAATTGGATCTGATGAAAAAGCACATATTATTCTATAGGTGGCTGGTAAAATGGAGAAGTGGAGGGGTGCCTCGGTGGCTCAGTCAGTTAAGCACCCAACTCTTGGTTCTGGCTCAGGTCCTGATCTCAGGGTCCTGGGATTGAGCCCGATGTCAGGCTCCTCACTCAGTTTTCTCTCTCTCTTAATGTCCCTCCTCCCACCCCAAGCTCATGCTCCCTCCCCCCCATAAATAAATAAATCTTTTTTTTTTTAAATGGAGAAAAGTAATTGAGGATAACTTTAGACACTGCATAGCTTTAGGAAAATCATATTTCTAAATTTCATTTTCTTCATCTATAAAATGGGATGTCATACTCTCTGGGCAGTTGTGAAGATTAAATGAGATATTATGTGTAGAAGCTTTCTATAAATTTTGAAATGCTAAGCAACAGAAGGAATTATCACAGCATGTGACTATGTCATGGTATACATACAGAAAGCAGACTGCAAAGATTCATTGGGACTGTAGTTAACAAAGGAAGTTAAAACAAGTTAGAAATGTTCAGAGTGAAGACACTTTGAGAACATTCCTAATAGGTTATATTAGAGAGTAACACGTGCTGTGTGCTTAACTGGTATTAATAGAAATGATAAAGGTTTTCATTTCTTAGCAAAAGAAAAGGAACTATAGAATGGCAGTCTTTAACATTGTTATCAAAATATAATTAGCCCCTTTTGAACTATTACATAGTATATTAAATGTACTTTTCATTAGTTCATGGGCAAAGAAAAGAAAATGGAAAACAGAATGGAAATTAGATTGGCATCCATAAAAGCCATAAGATCACAATAAAAATGTATGATATAGAAGTGAATATTTTATATTAAATTAGAGGTATTGAATTGGAATTTAAATTTATGGAGTTCAGAAAATCTTTCATGAGCTAATTTCCTACAGTAATGAGAAACTAAACATCTAAGTTGAAATGTCCTTTTCTACGTATAAGAACAAAAATAAAAGTGAATTAACCCATATCACTATAGTTATAATTAGAGGAAAGACAGTAATAGAAAGACAAGAAAAGATGTTGAATAATCTTAGTTCTAGTGTACCTAGTGCTTCCATTGTATGTTTCATGATTTTGAAATGATTTACCCTCATTCCCTTAATTCTAGAATAGGCAGAATCGTTTATAGTTGTTTATAATTAACAAACTTAATATGATAATGAACTTGGTTGTCTACCACAGCTTTTACTATATGACTCACTATTTCCCTCTTCACTGAAGAGAAGAGCATTCTAATGGTCTGGTAGTCTAATAGGGTAGTTACTATTTATACACATTTATAAAATCCTTGCCCCCAAGAGATTCATTTTCCCTATAATGCATGTTAGATGTTGTCATTGTTTTATTAATATCATTAAGATATCTGATTCCATTTTCGTTGGAGTCGTGTTTCTAGGCAAGGTCAAAAATAAGTGACTCATTTATTGCAAATTATTAAGTAATCAATATCTGGAAATCTGGAGACTTATAAGAATTTATTTCTTCTTTGAAAAAATTAGCTACAGTCATTTCAAATGAGCTAAGACTTACAGAATTCATAGGTATATAATCAAAATATAAGCAGTGTGATTTAAATGTAAGAGTATAAGTCAATGTCAATAATTCATAATTTGATACTACAGTTAGTAATTACTTAGTTTTTTTGTGAAATATGTGCCTATTCTCTATAAGATTAAAACTTATTTATCCAAATGAAAGTCTTAAAAATGAAAGAGAAAAAACTGCTTAAATTGTTCACACCCAAGATTTTCTTCTATATCAATTGTCAACATATATTTCTAAGTAATATTATAGTCATATTAGCTCAAGGAGTCAGGAAAATATTTTATGCCTTGGCTTAGACTCTTATACTTTCCATAGGACAATCAAATATACTACCCAGAGATGTAGCTTAAGAGTTACTATAAAAGGGGCACCTGGGTGACTCAGTTAGTTAAGCATCTACCTTCAGCTCAGGTCATGATCCCAGGCCCCTGAGACTGAGTCCTGCATCAGGCTCCCTCCCTGCTCAGCGGGGAGCCTGCTTCTTCTTCTGCCCCTCCCCCTGCTTCTGCACACTCTCTCTCTCTATCAAATAAATAAATAAATAAATAAATAAAGTCTTTAAAAAGAAAAAGAGTTACTATAAAAAAATTCTGGAACATGATAATCTTTTGGAATTTTAATTTATCCTCATCAAAGGTATATCTACATTTACCCATTTTTAATTACTTACTTTTTAAAAATTCTTTGCGTAGTCATTCTTAAGATAACTTTTATTTTCTACCTTTAAAAAATCTTACTCAGATGTTTGTTTTACCTTGGAAAATAAGGTAGGGAAGGTTGCTGGATATAATTTGCATGAAATTTTGCTTATTAATTTTATGCTTTCATTTAAGTTGGATTAAGACCAAACCTCATAGGACTGTGAGGACTCAATTGTTAATCTAAAATTTATAGAGACACTTCATTGAGTGGAAAGGAGTAGATGTCTCATTTCATGCTCTTGCCCAATGAAAACATTTATTCTAACTATTCCTAATAAGTAGTCATTCAGCTACTTCTTGAAGACATCCAAAGATGAGAGTTTAACTACTTTACAAAGCAAAGTATTCAGTGGAGCTTCCAAGTGCATTTGTCTTAGGGATTTTGATCACCTTGTTCCTAATTTGTCCATATCAAAATTATATATCTTTTCATACTAAAATCATTTTTTGAATTTTAAAAAATATATGTATAATATCCTATCAGCAAAGCCATTCAACTACCTTCATTTAAAAATGAAATTAGGGGCTCCTGGGTGGCTCAGTTTGTTGAGCCATGGACTCTTAGTTTCAGCTCAGGTCATGATCTCAGGGTCATGAGATGGAGTCCCACATTGGGCTCCAGCTCAGTGGGGAGTCTGCTTCTTGCCCTCCCCTCTCCCTCTCCTTCTGTCCTTCCGCTCCCCCATTTGCAGGCATGCAGGCACATTCTCTCTCTCTAAAATAAATAAATAAATCTTTAAAAAAAATAAATAAAAATAAAAAAAAAACATGAAAACTCTTGATTTGGGATTCTGACCAGGAGCAGAAAAATATATCTGTAATCTCCTCATGAGCCTACAATTATTTTAAACAAAATAATACATACATACAGTTACCATAAAATGATAAACTCAATGTTTCTGGGGACTCTGTAAAGATTAGCTAGTTTGTTTTCCTGTCTGGGATTTGAATCCTCTCTACCATGTCCCCAAGATTTTAAATTTAAAAAATGCCTTTATTACATCATAATTATTTAAATATTTCTGAGCTCTTACTAAAATTCCATACTAAAATTGAATGTAAAATGTTCTCTATGCAAATAAAATCTATATTTTCAGAGTTTTATATGGTTATATTTCTTGATCCTTTGTTATTATAACATAATGGCTTAAGTTTATTAAATTCAATTTTTAAAATTTTCCAAGTTTTATTTGTCATTTATATATTTACTTAGCTGTACCTTAACATTAATCAGAAAGCAGGACTTTATTTCTTGCCTCTTGGGGTATGAATATATTGTGTAAAGAATAAGATTAATACCTTCCTTCAGGAAAGATATCATTGCCTTACTTTAATGAATATTAGGTCCCTATATAGAACCACACATTTCTGCTTTTTTTCCCCTATTATAGTAAATATTGTGACCTCTTCATAAGAAGGCACTGCCAGGTATGAGAATTGCACTGAGATAGTCGTCTGGAAACGACTTCTTAGTTCTAGCTCTGTCAGGAAATAGCTGACTGAATTTAAGCCTCCCAGTAATTCTTTGCTCTATATATTCTCTTTGAGAAATGAAGAATTTGAAATCAGATGATTTCTGAAGTATCCTAAATTTCTCAAACACTGTGAATATATAAGTTGGTATTAACTCAAAAGCCATAATTAGTATCTGTATTGCAAGAAGCCAGAATTTAAAATACTGGACCACCTATAAATACAACTTAACCTGGAATTTTTCCCGTTACTTTAGTTAAGTTTCATACTCTGACTGTACTAAGTAAATGAAAATATTTCTAGCTTACTCTGAATTAAATTCAGAGGAGCACATGGACTGATGTAATAGTAAGGTAGGTTTTTATGCCCACATGAAGCTACTTGACTAAAAGCTATTCTATGCATGGGTATCTGGCTGTGTCTGGGTAAGTGTGGCACATTTGCTTGACTTTACCACTAGGGGTCATCATAGTGTATATGTCTAAGGGGAGGAAAGCTTTTAAGCCTGTCAATGCATTTTTTTTTTTTACTAAGTACAGTAACACATGATAATCACTTTTCTTCATGAATTATATAACTTAAAAAGAGAACTTCTATGTAAAAATAGCTTTTCATATTGATGCATATGTGAAATTGTTCTACCCTTAGGACCACTACTTTTATGGAAGGAGAAAAAAAAATCATGTTTTATACCCATCCCCCTTCAATCACTTAAGTTTCAGCATCTGCTGATTTGCAAACTTCTTGTATTTAATTTTTCTTCTGTACTATCAGTAGCTCAAGGAAATTAATAAAAGTTCCAAGTGGTTTAGAATAAATAGGTTATTGATTTAGTATAAAGTAACTATTTACCTATTTTAAACAAATATTTGTGGTTTTAATTCCAATAAAATGAATTAAAGATAAGTTATAATAAATAAAATATCATATATCATACTGAATTATCATAAAAGTGAAAATAGGTAGTTTTATGATTACATCAATAAAGAATTTTATCAATTTAACTTGGTAATTTCTAATCTTCTTGATCTGAATGTTGTCCTCATCTCCTTTGTGGAGTTGTTCTAATGTTAAAAATTATAAAATGATTTTTGGGGTGCCTGGGTGGCTCAGTCAGTTAAGCCTGTAACTGTTCATTTCAGCTCAGGACATGATCTCAGCATGATGAGATGGAGCCCTGTTTTGCTCTTGGGCTCCTCACTCAGCAGGGAGTCTGCTTCTTTCCTTCTCTCTCTCCCTCTGCTCCTGCACGAACATGCTCTCTCTAAAATCCATAAATAATTCATTCAAAAAAAATTATAAAATGATTTTTAACACTGCTTGATTTAAAAAAATGTCTATTAGGTCTGTAAAATATACTGTAGTTAAGATTGCTATATTCAGCATATAAAAATACAGGACTCACTGTTAAATTTGAATTTCAGATAAAGGACAATTATTTTTAGTATAATAATTCCCCATGCGATTATTGGGATATACACTAAAGAATTAACTGTTGCTTATCTGAAAATCAAATTTTACCAGGTATCTTATATTTTATATAGCAAGTTTTCTTAGGGCATAAATTGGTACAATAACTTAAAGTTGGTTTTGAATTATATATATTAATTATATATAATGTGATATATATGGTATATATGAGAGAGCTTCATTTCCCTTATCTGGAGGTCAAATTTTCGACTTCCTTAAAGCTAAAGAAAGAAGTATAACCAAAATTACAGGAGACCAGTCACAGGAGGACGAAGATTGGAAGGGAGGGAGGAGGTGCTAAAGGAAGAGAGAGAAAGTAAAAGGAAAGGAAGAAGAAACTAACAAATGTTCCTGGCTCTGTAAAAGTGACCTGTGAACGTCTAGCAATGGAAAGTAGCCAAGTACAAGGTAAGAAAAAGGATTATGCTTAATGCTTAGAAATTGGTATACCTCATACCAGGTGTAAAAGAACATTCATAACAACAAGCAATTATACAAAAATGGAGAATTATGTGAAAGAAAGACAAAAAGAAAGCAAAAGGAACAAAAGAGAAATGATGGAAGAAAGATCAAAGGAGCTGCAAAGAGCCTAGGTATTGGCAATACGAGTGGAGGTCTTGACAGAAATGGAAATCCAGTGACTTAAATCAGCTGCAGTTCCTGTGAAGATATAATGGGGTGTGTCTTTCATTCTCAGAAACTACCACGAGTATGCATGGTATGATCAATTATATTATCAAGCTGTATTATCAATTGGCTAACTCAATAGAATTCTAAGAGTAGAAATTAAGAAGGTGATGGCAAAACCATTTTTAGTTCAATTGATCACCAAGAACACAAATCTTTCTTGCCCCAGGTCTGCAACTTTTAATGTTATGAGAGAAGATATGTAATTTGCCTAAAGTTGCGTAACAAGTAAAGGGGTAGTCATGCTTCAACCTCATGTTTTACAACAAAAAGCCCATATTTATTTCATGTAGCAAAATTAGCATATCGACCAATAGATTTATTTGATCAGGAGGCAGATTCAATATGGTAGATATGAGTTAAAACAAAATGCTGTAGAGGTATGTGACTTGCATGGTAATGAATTCATGGACAGCAACCCCAAGTTAACTATGTTTTAGAGTACAACTAGTGAAGAGATTAGAGAATATCCTTATCATAATCTCATTCTAATGGAAAAGACAAGAATGATTTATGTGAAAATCCTTAGGAATGAGTTATGTACAGAGAGATACGAGGAAAGTATGGGAGATACTGGATATGTCTGTTGCCCTGGTAGTGATCATGGATATCAAAGGTGTTTCCATATGTCCAAATTCATCAAATTGTACACATTAAATATGTATAGTTTTTTATATATCTACTATACCTCAAAAATCTCTAATTTCATTTAGCTTTGATTTTGAAAGCCTGTTTCCTTCTTTTTGTCAATTTCTTCAGAATGTTTTGCACCTGCTTAATCTGGTTAAATTCAGAGATATCATTATTTCCACAAATTTCCTTCTGCCACATCATTGAATATTTTTGTTTCATTCGTTTTGTTCCCTATTCAGAAATATGTGCATAATGGATCTCCTTTATTTTTCATATGTAATAATTTTTCTTTAGTCAACCATTTGTTGCTTTCCATTTCATTTTCCTTGATTTTTTCAAGTTTTCAAGTCTTTCATCTACACCATTATGACACCCTTTCTCTTTTTTAATGCTTCTAATATAGCATGTATTGATAATAGACTTACTTTTATTTTTTTAATTTTATATACTTTTTAAAAAATATTTTTATTTTTTTAAGTAATCTCTGCACCCGACATGGGGCTCAAACGGACAATCCTAAGATCAAGATTTGCATGCTTTCCCGACTGAGCCAGCTAGGCACCCTGAGTCATTTTTATTTTTAATTAAACAAGCAAATGAGAATAACTAAAGCTATTAATTCGTAAATAATCCATGAAAATATTTATGCTGGTACTCAGAAATTCATCTAGTTTTTTTATTTTCTCAAACCGTTTTCCCATACTTATTACACATTGAAACTTTCCCATTTTCCCATACTTACTACACAATGAAACAGCTCAACATTCCGGATTTTTATATCAAGTAGAAAACTAGCGAGAGGTGCAAGTGTTCATCTAAATAAAAATCTTTTACATTTAAGAGAAAAATACTATTACGCTCCGTAAACTTTTGATACAGTCTTCGTTCCATGCAATAGTTATTTAATAAGCACTTCGTGTGTGCAGATTTTGTGCTAGGCTCTAGGTACCATAATGAATAAGCCTTGATCTTTATCCTCAAGGAGCTAGCTGTGAAACCTATTCAAAGAGATGAGAGACATCCAGGAAGAGCAATGTTATTTCATTTAATTGTTTATTTAGTAGTAGTGTGACTTAATGTGGAGAAGCAAGGTTTGATGTCAGATAAATGGTGAAGACACCTGGCTCCTCCATTTACTTGCTGTTGTATGTTAAGATCTCTGTCTGCTGAATTGGTCCAAAATCAGCTAGCTCATAGGGAATTTGTATTAGTGTATGGCCCTGGTAAAAACTAAATAACAGTCAATTAATGTCAGTTTCCCCTTTCCTTACATGGCAACTTGTGAGATCCAGTTTGTAGTTGGACCCCTGGTTGTCACCATGCCATGTGGCCCATGTCTCAGGAGGACTCAACATTAGAAGGTAGGGTTCTCACTTCCAGTGATTCTCCAGTCAAAATGCTACGGTGTCCTGGGTGATGAGTAAGATGTCTTGGGTAGGGACGCTTGGGTGGCTCAGTAGGTTAAGCATCTGTTTTCTGCTCAGGTCATGATCCGAGAGTCCTGCGATCCAGTCCTCCATTGGGCTCCTTGGTCAGTGGGGAGCCTGCTTCTCCCTCTGCCTGCTGCTTCTCCTGCTTGTGCTCTCTCTCTCTCTTTCTCTGGCAAATAAATAAATGATATCTAAAAAAAAAAAAAAAGATGTCTTAAGTAGTGTCTTTGGTCAATGTCATGGATCTGGAATCATTATTATCATACTTCCTAATAATTTCAATATTATTTACAGACAGGAAGCACAATGGGTTAGTAAGAAGGTAGATATAGTCATCTAACTTGCCCACACAATTCTTAATCCAAAAGAAGTCTTAAGAAGACAAGTGTATTTCTAATCACCTCATTTTATAGCCCAAAAAATTAATTCCAGATAATTCAAGTGAAATTGCTCAAGGTTAGACCAGCTGCTCTCTTAATTCTTACTTCATTACTTTTTCCATTAAATCATTTATTTGTTACATTTGGAAACTATAGACCCAAAGATCCGAGGATATAGAACACATGAGCCTCTGTAAAAAGATTACTTTTTGCTAATTGTTCAAACATCAGAGATTTCCTCTCTCTCTCACTTCTTCTAGATTTGAAATAGTTCTTCCGGTTGGAGAAGACAGAATCTACACAAAATTTGATTACTTCATCTCCGTTGATAGATGACTGACTTACTTGAAAATCACCCCTGAAGAGTATGACTGTTTCCATCTATTGTATTTCTCTTACTCTGAACATGGCTTTAAAACTCTCAAATCTTTCTGTGTTTAATAAATTTAAACACATTGTGAGCTTTGTTATCAAGACATCATTATTCCTTTTCATTTTATTTAAGAAATATTTGCTTGATTATATGCTTATATGCTGAGCACAATTGTAAAAATAATTACAAATTCACAAAATGTGTTGTTAATGAAATCATTACCTTAAATCAGAATTTGCGATCCAAATTGTGTAAAAAATTGTAGTTTTTAGCTAGCAAGAAGTAAATTACTATAAAGTGCCACCTTTGAGGGGAAAAGTACTGCTCCATCCCTCCAAAACAGGGTTTCAATATGTAATTTTGCAAAACAACTCTCCTCACTCCATATGGACCCTATTAAGTCACTACTACAATTAAATAAAAGCAGATGTTACCAAATATAATACTTGTTAGCTCTCTTATCTAAAGCATGCTATTACACGGTAATCTATTTCAGATGAGGATTTAAGACCCTTTGAGTATCAGTAACTGCCTCCTTCTTTCAATGTCACCAAGATACATCAAGTAGGAACTTGCCAGCTTTTCTTGACACTGTCCAGCTCACATGCAATCCCCCATGATTTGTTTCTATCCTTTCTTGTTCAACAAACATTTTAGCACTGTTTCTCAGAACATGGAACCATAATGGTACTAGCTAATTTGGGAAATATAAACAAGTATTTGAACTTCAATAAAATATATTAAAGAGACATTCATTCATTTTAATTGCATAGATAACAGCATGAAACTTACATGGGAAGTATTTATTAGGAAAGATATTCTTAATTCCCTAAATGAGTCTATGACAATTTTTATCAAAATTTTGAATTATGTTTAATGATAATTACACATTACTGTTATTGTTAGGAAACAGTATCTGCATGTCTCATGAGTGAGGTGCTAATTGCCTTTGTTCTGGACTCTGTTTTCAAAGATGTTTGCATAACTATCAGACTTGGAAGGTGTAGTATCTCACTCTGAAGCAAAGAGTAGACTTGCTTGCTGCTCAACATATTAAGAAAATGATTCCTACATAAGTAAAGGGAAGACATGCTTACTTCCTGTTATAGAAGATTCAAGTTCCTTAAGCTTAGGATTCCTCTCTTGAAACCCACTGTCTGCAGTGGTCATCTTGCCCTCTTCATGTCTCCCTGGAAGAATTGGGGTTCATGTAATGTATGCAAAAATTCATTTACTCTGACTACTGGTGCTGTTATGAAAAATAAAGTTCTTTATCTCTGAATTGGAAGTCTTGTGTCTTCTCCCAGCATCCATGAATCTTTGTCTCTGTTTCATGGCAGGCTAACTCACTACCTTGCAAGTTAGGTAAAAATCTCGAACCCTTCACAGATTTTAAAAGATGTTTCAGCAATGAAGCTGGGATACAGAGAGATGAGGATTTCTGGTAGAGTAAGAATGAGAGCCATGTGGGTTGACAGAAATTAAGGGAAATCTATGAGCATTGATAATGAACATGCTGATCAAACTGTTGGGTCAAGCAGAAAATAAATGGTTCTAAACTTTATTGCCTGTTAATGAAAAGAAATTGGGGCACAGTTGCATGATGGCCCCTGGAAAATAGGTTCAAAGACAACTGTCTGAACAGTGTACAGCAGTCGCTATTTCTCCTCTGGGTGGGGGCAGATGGGGAGGGAGGGAGAAGAAGGATGGAGGAGGGCCTTACTCACCAATATGGTGAGCAGCCTCAGGTCCACCCATTGTAACAACTAGTGCTAAGATTAGTCCTAGGAGGACGGAGAAGTTTTACCTTGTTTCAGAAAGCAGTTCTAGAGATGGGTACCTATACTAGCATGAAAGGAGGAGAATTCACAGGAGGTATGGGCAGAAACCAGGTGAATCTTTAAAATCTTTGGCTACTTCATTTCAGAGAAAAGGGGAAGGGCAGATGATGCTCATTAAGCAAGAATGGAAATAACTGGGCTGTCTTATAGCTCAGCCCCTCTTATAGTCTATTATGCCGATCCTAGACCAACTTGAAGATGACGGTAAAAGATCTGAAGGTTTGCACTAGGTGTTATACGCAAACAATGAATCATGGAACACTACATCAAAAACTAATGATGTACTGTATGGTGACTAATGTAACATAATAAAAAGATAAAAATAAACATAAAATCATTAATTTAAAAAAATAGATCTGAAGCTTTTGTTAACTTGTTTGTTTTGCTTTTTTTTAGTTTTTGTAATGGCTCCTGGATGCTATCAAGGAGCTTTGATCATCTTAAGAAGCATTTCCTGAGTTAAAACAACAACAACAAACTTCTCATGGGAAGCCATTGATTAAGAATTGGTTAGAATTGAGTCTGCTGCTGCTCCAGATCCTGTATAACGCTGACAACGGTGACCTTCTGGAGAATGAGAAACTGACCCCCAAAATACAGATAAATTCTTGTAAAACAAATGTAGATAAGTTACTGTGATCAAATGCAGCACCTCTTGAAGCCAGAAATGTACCTTGCTTATTGGCGTGCAGCCCTTCTTTCCCTCTATCCCCAGTGACCCCTGCTCTCCCTCATGCCAACCTCAGCTGCTTTAAAGAGAAAGTTGTTTCAGGAGTGGGATGCAATTCTTCTGGTCTCCAAGAAGATATTGGGGAACCTTGGGGAGAGGAGAATCACAAAAGTTACGGCTCTGTTGTTACAGTCCCTGAAGTCACCATCGTACTTGGTCTCACAGAAGGAAGGGGTACACAAGTTTAACATATGGGTTTTCGGCAGTGTTCATAGTGGGGAAGGAAAACTAAGTGACTTTGTGGGTGGGATCCACGAGCCAATTCAATGTGCTGCTATTATGGCTTCTACTACTGAATCTATAATTAATCATATGGATATTTTACATGATGGTAGTGCGAATGCTTATGAGTGCCAACGGGAATGTCCTAATTGGAAAGAACCTCTGCGCCAATAAGCAATACTACTGCTTTAAAGCCCCACGACCCTGATATCCCATTTGAGCTACATATGTTAGTGCTGATGAGTTTGCCATGAGAGCCTCTGACAGTGAAAAGCAGCCTTCACACCATGGCATCTCTTGGGGTTTTGTGGTCATGCCTTCCCTGACATGGTAACCAGGAAAACCCTTTCGTAAAGTAGCTGTTGGCTTGTCATTGGAGCTCTTATAGAAACTGGGTACCTAAACCATGGAGGTGTGTGACTCTCTACCTTGATATTCCCTTTGCCAGGTAGGTCAGCTCACACTAAACAAACAAGGTAGAAAGGGACAACAAGCCTCTCTTGTTAAATTAAAATTGTGTAATCAAGAATGTAGCAATCTAGGCCCCAGCAACATTGCAGCTTTATATGAAAAAATGGCAGCTGTAATTTAGGGGGAAACGTTATACCCCATCACCACACACTGCTTTTGAAAGCAAAACTGGCTTGATAGGGTTTTCAATTCACTAAGGTTCTCCTAAATTCTTGGGTCTGTATAACTGATGTTTTGACTAAGTTAAAATCTGATGGTGTCCCAAACTGAACTATTCGGCATCAGCACCAGCTACGTCGAACTAAAAATGGAGAGGCGATCTTATCTCGGGGCAGAACTCTAGGATGTTGTGATAGCTCTGGCTAATACCTGTTGAATCCTGCTACAATTTTTCTGGCTTTTGGGCTATTGCCAATGGCCTAGATGTTTGGTCTGCCACACAAATCATGGTTTCTGATTGAATTGCCAGAATCATCTTGCAGATGTTCAGGGTAAAGGCCTACTCTCTGAGGGGCCCAACTAAAATCTAGCTGTTAGGTGAGATTGCATTGCCTATGCCGCCAACCTTGTTGCTTAAATCCAGTCTCATACTAGACATAGCAACGCATCCTCCATCGTAGAGTGGGTGCACATGGAGGACTCTGTTTCTGAAGTTGGGCAATCTTAATCAAAGAATACGAGAAACCTCTATCATGTATTCTGAGCAATAGAGAAGAATTTCCTTTTAAAATTTAGCGAGAGAGAATCTTTTTTTCCCCCCTACCAAAAGCAAGGCAGTTTTAAACCTTGGTTTTTCACCTATGAAAGTCATTTTGCAGAAATTTTGCAGATTGTGGAAGATGCAATTTGACTCCTTGCTCTGCCATTTACTAGCTAGACGACCTTAAGCAAATCAAAAACTCCTAGAGATTCAGTATTATTTTTTAAGAGAGAAATGGGGTAGTTTTAAATATCAAAGAAACAACACCTGTGAAAGTGATTTCTAACTACAAAGCACCCTATAAATATTAGTTCTTTTTCTAGTATTTCTGTACATTTAAGCTGAAGAAATAGAAACTGAGCATATAAATATAACCCACTATCTGTACATTAAAACTAAACAAAATTTACAGAAAACAGACTATGATTTTAAAGCATTTGGCACATTAGCTGTAATACAATATAATAAGCAATACTCTTTGACTAAGCAGGGAAAGTACACAACAGCCTGGAAGAAAGGAAGATTAAAGAGGAAGAGAATAGAAACCAGAAGGACAAAGAACTATACATGAAGACCACATGGTAGTTATATATATATTACACTATTTGTAATATTTATATTGGCACTTAACATTTAATAAAATGTATATGGTTTATCAAATAATAGGACTCTAATTGCTTCAACTAATTATCAAATATATTTCTATGTTAAAATAATCCTTTAAATTTTGATTAAGAAAACTACCTGGACTTTTTCAATTTAATGGAGGCCACTAATCATCATTCCAATTTCTACACTGGGAAGACCAGGTAAAAAGTATCCACATATTTCGTTACAATTTACATAGCCTGGTATCTTTGTTTCTTTTGAAACTATATCAATGACATAATTAATTTGGAAACCAGGGTGCCTACAACTTTTTCTTAGGTCTTTGCACAAAGCTAAACATGGCTTATTTGTATTTATACATAATGTTCTATCTTCTTAATTACCATATATTTATCTTTATGGAATTTCATCTTGACTTTATATACTTTATGTCAGCTTATTTCAGAAATCATATTTGACCTTCTATTGTTTATATCTGCAACTTTAATCAATGAAGTAAAAAATAATAAGACTGGATTTGATTTAAAACATCTGACCTTTAAAATTCCAACGGATCCTCAAAATCCATAAGTTAAAATGCCACCTATTTCCCAGTAGACACAATATAAATCTATTCAATGAATGGCATTGTGCTACAATATCTAAGGCAAAGTACTCTTTTGTAAGGGATCACAAGTTATTATAAAATAGGGAAAGTTTAATTCTAAAAAATGTACAAAACTATAAAAACAGAGGATAACATAGGACATGTCACAAAAATGGTACATATGGATTTGGGTAAAGAAAATTAAAGAGCTGAAAAGTCATTCTGTTTAACATGAAAATATAATAATAGGTGTAAATATAACAGAAGCAGAAAAAGAACAAAACAGGGGCGCCTGGGTGGCACGGCGGTTAAGCGTCTGCGTTCGGCTCAGGGCGTGATCCCAGTATTCTGGGATCGAGCCCCACATCAGGCTCCTCCGCTATGAGCCTGCTTCTTCCTCTCCCACTCCCCCTGCTTGTGTTCCCTCTCTCGCTGGCTGTCTCTATCTCTGTCGCATAAATAAATAAAATCTTTAAAAAAAAAAAAAAAGAAAAAGAACAAAACAAAGGGAGGAAGAAGAAAGAGGAGGAGGAGCAGCAGAACATTTACTATAAGTTAAGCATGTGATTACCATATTTAATCCTTACAAGATTCTATGAGATGACTATTGCTTTTTACAAGTGAGGAAAAGGAATTTTATTGTAGAGAAACAGTAAAGATGACAGAAAATGTATTTTGGGATTCATACATGACGGACTTCAAAATAGGCAAAAAGGCAAAAATCAGCATCTTCTTGAAAATTAAGTGGATTTTATGATTATAAGAGTGATTGCTAATAACAAATTACTTGAATTTGAATTTTAGCACCTATTTTCTTTTTTAAAAAGTTTTATTTTAATTCTGTTAGTTAATGTACAGTGTTGTATTAGTTGCAGGTGTACAATACCTTGATTCAACAATTCCATACATCACCAGGTGCTCATCTATTTCACCCACCCCCCACTCTCCTCTTCTCTGGTAACCATCAGTTTGTTCCTATAGTTAAGAGTCTGCCTCATGGTCTGCCTCCCTCTCTCACTCTCCTCTCTTTTTTCCCCTTTGCTTATTTGTTTAGTTTCTTAAATTCCACATATGGTGAAATCATATGATATTTGTATTTGTCTTTCTCTGACTGACTTATTTCACTTTGCATTATATCAGCACCTTATTTTCTAAGACTGTGTAAAGTTATTTAATCTCTCGGTGTCTCAATCTTCTAATCCATTAAAAGGGGAGCAACAATAGTACCTACCTCATGATGTTGTGAGGACCAAATGTAAGGATACATGGAGCATGCTTAGAGCAAAATCATACAGCTTCCTGTGTGACACAGCTTCAAAAATCATTCTATGATTGGATTGTTATTACAATATTATTTCCTAAAATGACACTATATTTCATCAAGAGAATGACATGATGAGAACTGCTTTTTTTTTCAAAAATTAATCTAACAGCATACAATCAAAATTTAAAATGAGGGAATGCTAAAAGTATGGGCATCATTAAGAACATAAAAATAATTCAGGTGCTTCCTGTTGTCCAATGTCTGAAAGCTGTTCTTTCACATATTTCGTTTAGTTTACTGTAGAGCTTAGCCATTCCTGTTGCAGTTCAGTTCATGGGTGGTAGCACAAGATCAATATACTAAGTCCATCTCCTACAAAATTTTATGCCCATCTGTAGCCTCCATTGTTATTTTCCTAATTTAGGTATCCAGCACTGTTCACCTAAATTCCGTGGGCACTTCTAGGAGGCTGTTCTGATGACACTTCTAGCCTCATCCTTGTATTAATCGCTCTCAAACTGGCACCAGAACTATCTTTTCAGGATGAAAATCCAAAGGTTTACTTGTCTTTTCCAGCTAATTGTCAGTAAGCTCTTTGAGGGCAAGGATGGTACCTGGCATTTAGTAAGTTGTGTGCAGGTAAATCACCTTTCCTGGGGAAAAAAAAAAAAGTCCAGCTACCTAACATTTGTCTATTCCCATGTTGTAAATACTCCCATCATGGCCACTTTCAAACTGCCGATGTGCTCTAACACATACTATAGAGATATGAAAAGACGCACTCAGCTTTCACGGAGCAGTACCGTTCAGCTTCAGGTCCCCAGTAGGCGCCTGAGAAACGTTTCTTGAATGAAATATTATTCAATTATTTTTGCTAAATATGAGAGGATGAGGAAAATGAGTGGCAACTAACTAAATAGTTTATGCAGCCTCCAAAATGTATCATTGACAAGATGTGTTCATGTAGACAATTTAGGGGGAAAAACATCTTAGATATGAATATGCATGTGTTAATAATTTGGTGTTTAAATACTGATCTTAGTGTGGGAATTAAGTAAAACTTTGCTGGGAAGTCTGAAAAATAAAAGTTGCTTGAATTACCTTATGATAATTACTCTACATTGTCAGTGAGAATAGTAGAACAGTAGGTAAACTTTGTAAAATAAGTTGAATGAGATTGAGCATGCATAAAATTGTACTTTTCTGGAAATAATGATTTTAATAGCTGGAAGGCATTCAAAGCACACAGCATTAGGTCTGAGAACAATAAACTCTTAACAGTAAACACATCATACAACACATAATAAAGAAGAAATTTTGGGAGATCATCTGCATTAAGAATTTAAGACAAGAAAGCTAGAAAGTTGTACTGAAAAACCATAACTGCAAGATGATGAGGATGCATACACATTGACAAGTTACCCCTAACCACAAATCTTTATCAACCTAATTCCCCACCCATAGTGGTCCTACTTTACCTTACTCGCTCAATGCCAAAGTTTGCTAATTAGAAGAATCTATCTCTTACAGTGTGTTGGGACAGTGAATCACTGAGAAGTGTACATATGTTATGACATACTGTACTGTGTTCCTGTCTCCAGTAGCTAGATATGTAGAAATTGTTCTTGAGTAAGCCAATAGATCCTACTCAAACTCCCAACAAAAAGTAAACAGGAAGTGGCTCTAAGTGGGATCTGGGGGGAGAGGGGAAAGGGTGGTGTAGGGCATTATAGGGTGGGGAGGAAGGGCAATAGTTAGGGACCTAATCCAATACCACTCAGGCTCATGTTGACCACATGACCTAAAAGAGGGGATGCAACCAATAAAAATTCAAGTAGAGTCCTAAAAACATGCTTTGCCTCTTCTTCTTCTTCTTTTTTTTTTAGATTTTTATTTATTTATTTGACAGAGAGAGAGACAGCCAGTGGGAGAGGGAACACAAGCAGGGGGAGTGGGAGAGGAAGAAGCAGGCTCCCAGCGGAGGACTGAGCCTGATATGGGGCTCAATCCCAGGACTCTGGGATCAGGCCCTGAGCTGAAGGCAGACACTTAACAACTGAACCACCCAGGCGCCCCTGCTTTGCCTCTTCTTAGTACTCCCCTTTATGTTTGCTTTTGATGGAAATTGTACTTATGAATGTAGGTGTATACTTATAGTCACTTTTTATAATAGTACAGAAATGAGGTAATCTTAGGAAAAAATAAACACTATCTGATATTTAATCATTATTAATATCATTTAAAAATGTAAGTGTTCTATCTTTTAAACAAGGTCCAAGAAGGCTAAAGAGTTACATTCGGTATAATGCCAATACCAGTTACAAAGACATGCCCACTATGGTTCTGAATAATTCCTAAAGATGAAGTAGTAATTTGGTCTAAATATTTATGTGTAATTTAAGGTGAAATAATTGGCTGTCATACAATTGGTTTTGGAAAGCAAATCTCATGCTTTGTCTTTTATCATTACAGTGTCTTAGAAAATGTTTCATATTCATATGGAGGGGAACACAGATCTGGTTTCTTAAAGCAGAAGTCATGAGCAATCTCCATGAGAATGTTAGATTTTGGAATTGCCTAACCATAAAAAGCTGTTTAGAAAAATTTTCTGGGGTGACTGCCTGGCTCAGTTGGTAAGTAGAGCATGCGACTCTTGACTTTGGGGTCATGAGTTCAAATCCCACATTGGGTGTGGAGATAAAAAAAGAAAAATTTTCCTATTTCCACTTATGATTATTTTGTTTTATTCTTTTGATGAGGGACCAATCAGTAATACATATTGCATGTTGCCACATTATTACCACATTTATCATTTAGCTCTCCCACCTGACTCTGCTTCACTTAAGAGAATTAAAAGAAATGTACACATCTATTACTTTAAGTGTATAGAGTAACAACTAACATTCTAGAAAAGGGATTGAGGACAAATTTGGTGAAAGCCTCTGTTTAACAGTCATCTTAGGGTTAAACAGAATGAAAATCCTGTAATATCAGGAACATATAACCAGATGAAAGCGTAAATGTGTGTCTGGCAAAGAAAGAAAGGGAGATCATTTCATTTACAGGTAATTAATTTATTAAATAATCTCAACTTTAATAGATTTTATTTTAAAAGAATGGTTGAAGTATAGCTCCCCTTGGATGTGAGACAGAGACAGTCAGCAGAATTTGAAAATGGAGTCATACAGAAGGCCCACAGGGCCAGAGTCAGGTATATGCCTCTGTCTCATTTACTTTTCTTATTTAATAAACATATACATATTCTCTATTCACTTAGTCTCCCACAATCAATGTTTTCACTCTCCTAATTTTCTCTGATTCATATGTTTTACTCCATCTTGATATTTCCCCATAGTTGATCCTTCTACCTAGATCAAATGCTTTTTTCAAATGCAAATTCCGAACCCTACCAGATAGTACTCAAATCAAAATTACTTAGAGTGGGTCCAGTTATTGCATTTATAACAAGTACCTACTGTAACTCTTACGTAAATTTGAGTTTTAAAATCACCACTACTGGTCTTTGGATAAGACAGCAGGGCCACTAGCAATGATAGCAATGTCCTCTACAATATGAGTTAGCCCACAATATCAGCAAAAACTGTAAGAACAAGAAAGGAGGCCAAATGAGAGAGGGAAGGAGGAAAAGAGAGAGAGAAAGAGAGAGATAGAGAGGATTTATCGGAATTGGTTCAAAATAAATGACTGTACAGACTGGCAGGATCAAGACAGTCTGGGAGACCTCTGGGTTCCCAAATATTTAAAAATCACCCTCTTCTTCTTTGACTTTGTATGAAGTATGAAGCAAGTAAGACAGGTTAAGACATACATTTTATCTTAAATGTGATCAAGACATTTTATAAATTTAAGAGAAATTGTGTTTAGTGTAAATGCTATGAATTGTGTGAAATTTCCCAAAGTTCACTGAATTTTTTACTTTTATAAATGATAATTGGAACAGATTGGAAAGCAGATGGTGTCCTTTAAGCTACAGTAATTACCTGAGAGGAAAGACCTATAAAAAGGGAAGAAGGAAGAAAGATAGGAAGGAAGAGAAGAAAAAGGGAAACAGGAGAGAAAACCTCCTATTTGTAACATAAAATATCTTTCTTTCAAATGTTATCTCATTAGTTTTTACTTACAGCACATGGACTTTTTTTCATCAAATTCCATTGTTTTGGTCTCAAAAAAGTTTTTTAAACTGCACAGTAGTTTGGAACATTAATTGAAATGATAAATTTCAGTAACTTCTTAATTAAAAACTGAGGAACAAATAAGTTCACATTTACCTAAAAACACATTCTCCATAATTTCTAATAAAAGACAAACATAAAAACATTGTCAAAGAAAAATCATACCAAAGTTAAACAGGCAAGGAAGACTTTATTCAAGACTATTGCAATAGGAGGGAGAGATTGAACTCTGTTGAAATAAAAGGAGAGTTTTCAGTGCTGACATGAGCTAGTGTAAATTACTGGAGGAAGTTGTGGGGAGACAGTAAATGTGATTCGCCATTTGTGTTTGCTAATTGGCAACTGAAATTAGGCTTCTATTTTCCCACAGGGACTAGGAGACAGGGACACTATCTTTCCTGGTGATTACATTCCAAAGGGATGGCTCTCAGGTCCTTGAGAAAGACATTCCTTGTTGTAAGACTGGCTAGAAGCTGGGAGAAGACTTACATCTCAAAGGGTCAGAACTCGGTATTATATGTAACTAATGATCATGAACACTACATCAAAAACTAAGAATGTACTGTATGGTGGCTAACTTAACAAAAAAAACGGGGGGGGGGAGTCAGGGGAAGAATTTACAATTCCAAGTATTCTAAAGTAAATGCTATAAGAAAGAGGCCAGAGGCCTATAGTCCAGAAGAAACCTGTCTAAAGTTCTGTCAGTCTGAAGAGAGCTTTAAAGCTACCTTGGTCAATTTCCTTTTTTAAAGCTAGATGACAAGGAGTTTTCATATGTGTTAATTCATGTGCTGTAATTTTTTATTAGACAGAGTTACATTAGTCCAAACTTATTTCATCCAAGTCTTATGGGCATAGGCTAATTGCTTGATTCTAAGGCTGATCTAGCTGTCATATTTAATTACAGGTTGTTTTGAGCTTTTTCAAAGTTCTGTTGAGTATCTAAAATGCATTCCTGTTTGTTGATTAAAGCAGAAATTGCCTCTTTAAAGAGTTTTAGTTTATGATTTTTGGTTAAGTATAGCATTTGGCAAGCCATCTGCCTAATACTGCCTCACCTGATTTCTCATGCAAGTTCCCAAGAAGACCCTGAAAACAACAAAAACAGCAACATAAAGTCTCAGAACAACTCTAGATAAGGAGAAAGGGAAAGAGATCTATCCATTGCCAGAGTCTGGCAGAAATTGGAGAAAAAAATGTTCTCATCTTCTGTCTCTCTGTTGAAACACAACTAAGAGAGTATTAAAAGTCATCTGATCCTACTCCCACTCACTGTTCCCTGGCCCAAACACCCAAGGTCTGGTAAAGAAAGTTCAATGGCCTTCCCTTTTGGGGAAGTACTGCTTTTGAGAGAGTGAGAGCATTGTTTCCTCATTCTACTTCTTCACGTTATGCATAGCCATTCGGATCTTCAAACCTCAAGAAGTCACCAGGCATGAAATAGGGGTAATGGTTGACAGCACTTTGCATTATAGAAGGTGGGGCCCCACAAGGAAAGTATTGTCAAAAGCTCTGAAGAATGAAGGTAGTTTGGTAGCAGTACTAAGTACCTAAATCGATCAGATAACAACCATACAACTTGGGATAGAAGTTGTGCATGAGTAAGCTTTTAACAAATCATTTTTCCCAGCATCTGGCATATATTTAAGTTTGGTTTTGCTGATCTCGAGCAGAATCATCTCTTACCCACAAGAACTGGTCTCTGACATTTTGTATAGATGAAGTTCATGGTAAATCTACAACTCCAGTGAAGACACAGCACATTTTTTTAAAGATTTTATTTATTTATTGGACAGAGAGAGACAGCAAGAGAGGGAACACCAGCAGAGGGAGTGGGAGAGGGAGAAGCAGGCTTCCCGCCGAGCAGGGAGCCCGAGGCAGGGCTCGATTCCAGGACCCTGGCAGACGCTTAATGGCTGAGCCACCCAGGTGCCCCGACACAGTACATTAAAGTAACAATGTTGAACTTTACCTCAGTGAATGCTGTGATCCTAGAAAACACAGATGGTTAAATAAATCCTTCCCTATCCCCAACGCTTTGTGTTTCAGAAATTTTTTATGACAGGGAACCACCCTTTCCCATATGACTTAGCAAAGACTCAAGGAGACGTGTCTAGCAAGAAGTTGCTGCAGCCAAGTTTGAAGAGGTTGTTGCCTGTGTTCTTAAGGATTTTGATGGACTCCTGTCTCCCATTTAGGTCTTTCATCCATTTTGAGTCTATTTTTGTGTATGGTGTAAGGAAATGGTCCAGTTTCATTCTTCTGCACGTGGCCGTCCAATTTTCCGAATACCATTTATTGAAGAGACTGTCTTTTTTCCATTGGATATTCTTTCCCGCTTTGTCAAAGATTAGTTGACCATAGATTTGAGGGTCCATTTCTGGCTTCTCTATTCTGTTCCATTGATCTGTGTGTCTGTTTTTGTGCCAGTACCATACTGTCTTGATGATTACAGCTTTGCAATAGAGCTTGAAGTTCGGAATTGTGATGCCACCAGCTTTGGTTTTCTTTTTCAACAATCCTTTGGCTATTCAGGGTCTTTTTTGGTTCCACAGAAATTTTAGGATTATTTGACCAGCTTTGTGAAAAAAGTTGTTGGTGGTATTTTGACAGGGATTGCACATCTCCAAAAGCAAGAGAAACAAAGGCAAAAATGAACTATTGGGACTTCATCAAGATAAAAAGCATTTAGCAGCGAAGGAAAGAGTCAACAAAACCAAAAGACAACTGACAGAATGGGAGAAGATATTTGCAAATGACATATCAGATAAAGGGCTATTATCTAAAATCTATAAAGAACTTATCAAACTCAATACCTAAAGCACAAATAATCCAGTCAAGAAATGGGCAGAAGACATGAACAGACATTTATCCAAAGAAGACATCCAAATGGCCAACAGACACTTGAAAAAGTGCTCAATACCCCTCAGCACCAGGGAAATACAAATCAAAGCCATAGTGAGATACCACCTCATACCAGTCAGACTGGCTAAAATTAACATGTCAAGAAACAACAGATGTTGTCGAGGATGCAGAGAAAGGGGAACCCTCCTACACTGTTGGTGGGAATGCAAGTTGGTGCAGCCACTCTGGAAAACAATATGGAGGTTCATCAAAAAATTCAAAATAGAGCTACCCTGTGACCCAGAAATTGCACTATTGGGTATTTACCCCAAAGATACAAATGTAGTGATCCAAAGGGGCACCTGTACCCCAATATTTATAGCAGCAATATCCACAATAGCCAAACTACAGAAACAACCCAGATGTCCATCGACAGACGAATGGATAAAGAAGATATGGTATACATATACAATGGAATATCACACAGCCATCAAAAAATGAAATCTTGCCATTTGCAATGATGCAGATGGAACTAGAGGGTATTATACTGAGTGAAATAAGTCAATCAGAGAAAGACAATTATCATATGATCTCACTCATATGCAGAATTTAAGAAACAAGGTAGAGGATCATAGGGGAAGAGAGGAAAATTTGAAACAAGATGAAACCAGAGAGGGAGACAAACCATAAGAGACTCTTAATCTTAGGAAACAAACTGAGGGTTGCTAGAGTGGAGAGGAGTGGGAGGGATGGGGTGGTTGGGTGATGGACATTGGGGAGGGTATGTATTGTGGTGAGAACTGGGTGTTGTGTAAGACTGATGAATCACAGATCTGTACCCCTGAAACAAATAATACATTATATGTTAATTAAAAAAAAGAAACTTTTTTCAAAGAGAAAAAGGAAATAAGGGGAGACTGGCCTTATCAGATATCTAAACCTGTTAAAGATGCAAATTTTAGAACACTGCTTAAAATCCTTCAATGGCTTCTCATTGTTTTAATAAAACTCATTAACCAAAAAAAAAAAAAAAAGGAAGGATAACCTTGACTAAAACAAAGGCAAATAGTTTCCATATATAACCTCCATTATCTCATAAAAGTATTCTTTTAATTCTATGCATTATTTTGTATTTGTTGTGCTTTTATTTCAAATTCTATCTACGTTATCTCATCATTGACACACAACTACATGTACCAAATTAGTTTTATTTAGGTTTTGAGAAATTAGCTTTTTGTAATTAAAGAGCCAGTTAAGGAATGCAAAGAAAAAAAAGAAAAGACTCAAGGATGCCTTCTTCTTTACCTATGACAAGACTAGACACAGACTCTCCATATTCCATGCTTTTCTCATAAATGATTAGCTCAACTTTTTGCCCCACTGATCAATGGGAACAAAATACTTGTTAACCAAACTTTGATTGAGTTTCTTTCTTCCCCCACCCTGAAATCTCATTCACCCTCAGCCTGACCCAGCATTACAGTTTCTCCTTAAGGGCCTCTCCTGAGTATATGCTGGCCTCAGAGTAAAACAGAGTATATGGTGGTCTCAGATCCACCATCCAATCATGCCACCTTTCATCCCACTGCCCATACACCTGGTTCTTTTTAGCCTTGTTAAAGGAAAAACCCTTTTGACTAACCCTTGAGAACCCTGACAAACTCATTGCTGCAATGCCCTCTCTATTGCAATGATAATCCTCTCTCCTTTGCCATGGTCCCATTCCTGTGCCTTTGAAATAACCTTTCGAGTAAAGTGTCTCTTATAAAAATAAATAAATACATAAAGTCTGAAATTGTTTTTTATTTGACAGAGGATCCTTCCACATTTTGCTTATTGTCTCAAATGTTTTTGCGGGGGGGACTATATTTCTTTAGAACTATATATACACACTTCTTTTTAATGCATGTTACCTTATTCAGCCAACATTAATCACTCTTCATATATCCTTTTAGATATTGTTTCCTTCTGGAAATCTTCTCTGACCTCCTAAGCCCTATGCTCTTATTTCACACCATGTTCTAAATTGCTTTATTTTCACACCAAACTGTAGTGTCTTTGAGGGATCAATGGCTTATTCTCCCAACAGCTAATATAGGGACAGACATATAGTAAATGTTCAATAGGTGTTCATTGAATTAATAATTTTTTTTAAAAAATTGGAAGCAGTTTTGCCTAGGCTATGCTTTCTTTATATCTTAATTAATAGTGTTATAAAGTGGAGAATATGCTCAAAGCTAACATTGATACTTTCCAGGTATGACTGTGCCCTAATTGGTTAAGAAAATGCATTTCTGTCCCAAGAGCCAGGGAGAGAAACAGACGGTCTTCCTGTCTTCGCGATTGGGCCGGCAGGTTTGCTGTTTCTGGCTCCTAACAGTCATGGGAAACTCAAATTAGTTCTTCAAATGAATTCCATCTACCTTCTAAATGGTGCGAATTTTTCCAACTCAGGCAAGAGTGTGCAAATCATTCCTAAATTTTGGTGCTGTTGAGTTTCCATCATTTATTCTGTGCTTTTTCTGGGTATTTCACTGGAGAGTTAGAAGTTATATAAAGACGACTAGCGAGAGGACATTTTAAACCATAAACCTAATCAGAGAAAATGGAGAGACAATTTACTCTCAAGACTTTGGAGTTAACCCTCAGAGTAAGGATTCTTTTTCTCCCTCACTCATCTATGTTCACCACAAATTGTTCTAATAAGAAGGTGTACAAGGAAAAAGAGGACATGGGGTTCCAGTTACACCTGACAAGTGCCTAATATGTGGGAAGTGATGGAAAATCATGTTAACATATACTAACTGAGAAATTAATTATCTGGACCAGTTAGGTTCACAACAGAAAATACATTTTAAAAATTAGGATAGTTTTGTTAACCATTTATAAAGTATGTTGTAGCAAACCATAAGGGCAGAGCGTAAGGCCAGGGCCCACAAAGCTGGAGTCACCTTACTACCCCTACGCAAGAAGGAACAAGTGTAAGAAGCAGTTACTGTAACCTAGAGACAGAGAGAACTGTGTATAGAAGGCTACCTGACAGGAACTAAAACCTTCCGCAGAGGGATGCCGCCTTAAAAGCTTCAGGTAAGGTACACAAGCAGCCTTTAGCAATCCCACAGACAGGGGGCAGCAGCAAGAAAATAAATACCCCAAACTCACTCTTCTCCCTTCTGCCAGTCCTCTGCCAGTATTCCCCACTGATAAACACCAGAATTCAGTGGGCGAGGAAGCCTGTGGATGTAGTCCAAATAGATCCGGGAATCCACAGTGGTCTATGGACCAAACCCAGCTTGCTGACTGCTTTTATAGACCTGCATGCTAAGAATGGTTTTCACATTTTTCAAGAGTTGAAAAAATATGTTTTTTTTGCCGGAAATGGCAGCAATCCCTGTACCGACGGGTGAAAGATAACTCTGAACTTCACTGCGAAAGAGAGGAAAAGGTAAGGGGGTCAAAGCTCAGAGACCCTTTGCTCTTCTTTGCTCCCACTTTTATTGGTCCTTCAGGATAATCACAAATCCTTACCACGGTTTCTGAAGCATGTGATGTGTGACAAGGGGTCTTACTGAAACTGGGAGGATTTGTTTCCCAGGAAGATACCATATGCTAATTGGCGTGTTTTGTGAGTTCTGCTAAACATAGCCTAGGGAACAATGCCTACATCTCTTAGATCACAGGCGGGCTGTTTGGGCTAGGGAAGTTTCTGGAAGGCAACTCCCCGAGGCATTCCAATGGCAGAGTGGTGATGCAGGCCTCGACATTCCAAAGGCCTGCGCCCTTCTCCAAAACCTTCCATCCCCCCAGCGGCCTCTGTGTTACATTTTAGCAAGGCAGGTGTTATGACTGGTTTCAGGCTCTACTTTAATCCCAGCAATTTTTAAATATTCCGTGGTACATAACAATGAAATGGAATTCAACTTTCAGCATCTACTGATAAAGTTTTATTTGAACACAGCCATGCTCATTTGCTTGCATATTGTGTCTGACTGCTTCTGTGTCAAAATGACAAAGTCGAGTAATTGCGGGAGAGACCACATGTGGTGCTCTCACAGCTTTCCATCGCTGCTCAGAGCGTAGCTGTCACAGTGACCCCGTTACAGCCTGACAGGCTTGTGAATGCCACATGTATTAGTGTACGGTGCTATTTTATTATTTATTTACTACCCGTGCATACTCATCATGTCAAAACAAGAAAAAAGAGAAAAGTGGATTTTAAAGTCACAAGTTTAAGGCAGAGTGCTGTGTAGGTTATTTTATTATAGAATTCGAAGACAAAGATGGCGTTTCTTACTCAATGACATTATAACTGTGCTCAAAGAATCAACATACATTGACGTCTACTTGAACACTCATGACAATATTCAAAAGAAAGTGACTAAAAACTTAGAAAACTTTAAATGGGATATTTAATAATGGCAGAATTTCTTCAGAAAAAATAAAAACCGAAAGTGAGGTGGGAACCAAATTAAGTTTCTGAGCGGCTTATTTGTAAACCAATCAAGAAAAACTATATACTGATTGTGAGTTAATTAAATTGTGTTTTATTGCAGTGGGCAAAGGTAACCATTAAAAAAATAAACTTGATTAAGACTGCTAGCATTTTGGTGAGAGCAATTGTTCAAAGATTGGAAAATTGGGTAAAACAGCAATAGTCAATTAAAAAGAAAACATGGCAATTGATTTCAAGTGGTTTTCTGTGGCTCTTGATGAGTCAACAGATGATATCAATACTGCTCAGATATTGTTTATTTGAGGACTCAAAGCCAAGTCTGAAGTGATTAAAGAATCAGCCTATATGAACAGTACCTGTGGTCAGGCAAGAATGCTTTCAAAGACGTTGAGAAAACATGAGTTCAGCACAACCTGAAGTGGAATCCGTTAAGATATATTGCAACAGATGATGACAAAAATGTATATGCAGTAGAAAAAGGAAAAGTTGAACAAAGTTACAAAACTTGTGAAAATGTAATGTGGATAAAGCCAATGGATATTCACTGTAATGTTCACACAGGCAAATGCTTGATCACCATCCCTTGTCATTGTTCTAAATATGAGCTTCACTTGTGCTTATGAGTGTCACAAACTTAAGTTTTGTCAGTTTTGTCAGTTTTTGACAGAAGTAAAAGCTGAATAATCTGACCTGCCCTACTTTCACAGAAGTTTGATGGCTTAGCAATGGTAAAATTTCAGGGCTTTTTCTGAGCACAGGACCAAACTGTTTTTGTTTTTTTTTTTCTGGATGAAAAGAATCGCTTCGACCACTATTAATTACAGACATAATGACATTTCTTTTTTCATTTTCATTTTAATTGTTATATTATTTTTTTTGATATTTCCTAATGAATTCAACCTAAAATGATAGGCAGAATAGTGCTTACATGTGGAGTTTATGCTGTTGTATAGGCATTTCAACATCTAATGTTGTTTGAATCACAAGTAATGTTAGGCTACTTTAAACACTTTCCATGCTGTCAAAAGTTAAAACAGGATAAGAGGCAGCCCACGGAATGGGAGAATATATTTGCAAAGGACACTACAGATAAAGGACTGGTATCCAAGATCTACAAAGAACTTCTCAAACTCAATACATGAGAAACAAATAAACAAATCAAAAAATGGGCAGAAGATATGAACAGACACTTTTCCAATGAAGACATACAAATGGCTAACAGACACATGAAAAAATGTTCAAAATCATTAGCCATCAGGGAAATTCAAATCAAAACCACACTGAGATACCACCTTACGCCAGTTAGAATGGCAAAGATAGACAAGGCAAGAAACAACAATTGTTGGAGAGGATGTGGAGAAAGGGGATCCCTCCTACATTGTTGGTGGGAATGCAAGTTGGTACAGCCACTCTGGAAAACAGTGTGGAGGTCCCTTAAAAAGTTAAAAATTGAACTACCCTATGACCCAGCCATTGCACTACTGGGTGTTTACCCCAAAGATACAGACGTAGTAAAGAGAAGGGCCATATGCACCCCAATGTTCATAGCTGCATTGTCCACAATAGCCAAATCATGGAAGGAGCCGAGATGCCCTTCAACAGATGACTGGATTAAGAAGCTGTGGTCCATATATACAATGGAATATTACTCAGCTATCAGAAAGAACGAATTCTCAACATTTGCTGCAACATGGACGGCACTGGAGGAGATAATGCTAAGGTGAAATAAGTCAAGCAGAGAAAGACAATTATCATATGATTTCTCTCATCTATGGAACATAAGAATAGGAAGATCAGTAGGGGAAGAAAAGAATAAAGAAAGGGGGGTAATCAGAAGGGGGAAGGAAGCATGAGAGACTATGGACTATGAGAAACAAACTGAGGGCTTCAGAGGGGAGGGAGTTGGGGGAATGGGATAGACTGGCGATGGGTAGTAAGGAGGGCACATATTGCATGGTGCACTGGGTGTTATATGCAACTAATGAATCATCGAACTTTACATCAGAAACCAGGGATGTACTGTAAGATGACTAACATAATATAATAAAAAGAACATTAAAAAAAATTAAAACAGGAAATTGGGTCTCTATTCCCATGCACATTTGTAGTGGATATATTTCCTGAACTCAAACACAGATCTAGCTGTGGTTTTTTTGGACATTGATGCAAATATAAAGGAAATTTTCATATTTTAAAATTCATTTAACGGTACAGTTGAGGACCATCCACCAATCCTTCAAATAAAAGTGATTGATCTGCAACATAATGACGTGCTAAAAGATGAATATCAAGAGGAGAATCTGATAGAATTCTATAAACGACTTCCAAATGATGAACATGTTCAATTAAATAAGCTTGTGGATTGGTATCAGTATTTAACAATTCTTATTTGATTGGAAAGACATTTTCCAAGATGAAATATGAAAACTCTTATTTCACAGCAGCACGAAACACTAAATTTCAGCCTCCATTAAACAAAATGCTATTCAAAAAATTGCTGAGATCAAACATTATTTCTCATTTGGACGTTGACTTCTAATTATGTAGTGAGGTTTTTGGTTGTTTTCTATCTCTCTTTAAAAATTCTGCACCTTTATCCTTTCCTTAGTATTTTCCAAGTTTCTTTTTTGATAATCTCCTCCATCATATCTGCTAATTCTTCTTAAATCCTCTCTCGTGGTGGTCAACCATTTCCCCTTCTTTATCCAATTTGAATTGTTGCCCTGATCTTGCAGCACAATTGTCAGAATGGACTGCAAGAGAAGTTGAATCTCTCTGTCTTTTCCCTGTCCCTGTTCCATGTTTACCAGCCTTGTTTTTTTCTAGACTATTAATTCACTAAATTCCTAAGGTAGGGTTCACGGGAGATAACATTTATAGGTATGAATATTCTTTGTTTTGTCCTCACATTCGATGACATTTTTTACTGGGTATAGAAATCAAGACTAAAAATAAATTTTGTTTTATTGCTCCAAGGGTTTTTCTCTATAATCTTTTAGCCTTTAGTATAACTAAGAAATTTGTCATTATTTAAATCTTCGTTTATTAATGGATATATTATATTGATTTATTTTCATTCCAGAGTATTTCACAACTTTAAAAAACGTTGCTGGCATTTTACCATCATAGATCTAGGCTGAAGTCTTATCTTTCATTCTATTTGGAATTCTTTAGGTCCTTGTGGTGTCTAAATGAGGTGTCTCTTGATTAGATGGTGGACCCCAAATGTGGGGTGATGATGTGGTGGAAGGCGGTGGTGCTACAGGGGAAATAATTCACCTGAGGCAGAACAAAAGAAATAGAAGTTTATCGAATACACTGCAAGGAAGCAGTGGGCAGGACAGCAGAGGAGAGGGTGTCTGCAAGGAGGTGGTGGGTGGGGGCTGATTTTATTATTTTATTTTATTTTATTTTATTTATTATTTTATTTTATTTTTTTAAAGATTTTATTTATTTATTTGACAGAGACAGCCAGTGAGAGAGGGAACCCAAGCAGTGGGAGTGGGAGAGGAAGAAGCAGGCTCATAGCAGAGGAGCCTGATGTGGGGCTCAATCCCAGAACGCTGGGATCACACTCTGAGCCAAAGGCAGACGCTTAAGGACTGCACCACCCAGGTGCCCCTAGGGGCTGATTTTAAAGAAGGAAGATGAGGCGGTATGGGGACATACGCAATGTTTCCTCTTTGGTAACTGTGCCTAGTTGTTAGAAGTCCATTCATCAGTGAAAGGGTTTTTTGAGGTGGGTTGCTTGATGTCTGTGTTTAGCCAGGTGGTCACTGCGGGCCCTTTCCACATTCCATCTCTGAAGCCTATTTGCCTCCAAGTGGCCTCTACAGTCTCTTCAATGACAAAACTCTGGCTTCCTTGCCTCTGCTAATTTCTATTTCTTTATTAAGTGGTCAAAAACAAAACATTCTATATTGATCTTTGATAACTTTTATAGCTTTTTAAAAATTATATTTCACAGCTATTTGTCTTTTTGTTCTACAGTTTTCAAGAGTCCCTCAAAATTATCTTTCTTTTCTTATAGTTTTTTATTTTCGAATTTGTAGTTTTTAATTTTTTAAAGTGCTTTCTTGTCTTAATAATTCCAGTGAAATCACTTTAGGAATATTAGTGCAAGGTTTGCTTAATTGTTAATATTTTCTTTTTTTTTTTTAAAGATTTTTTAATTTCTTTATTCGACAGAGATAGAGACAGCCAGCGAGAGAGGGAACACAAGCAAGGGGAGAGGGAGAGGAAGAAGCAGGCTCACAGAGGAAGAGCCTGATGTGGGGCCCGATCCCACAACGCCGGGATCACGCCCTGAGCCGAAGGCAGACGCTTAACCGCTGTGCCACCCAGGCGCCCCTGTTAATATTTTCTGATATATTTTTGGATTCCTCTAGGACATTCTTTTCCAATTGCCTTGGCTTTTCTCTTTTATGTTAATTGTTGGGTGATGTTTCATTATCTATTCATATCTTAAATTAAGGCAGTAAAGAAGACCTCTGTGTCCTTAGGTAAGTAGAGTCACTGGCTTTGCTTTAAGGTAATAGGATGAGGTCCTATTCATTACCCTGGAAAACTCTTAAATGCTAAAAAGAATAAAATTTTGATTTGGTATGATAAAACTCGCTGTATTGGGGTGCCTGGGTGGTTCAGTTGGTTGAGCATCTGCCTTAGGTCATGATCCCAGTGTCCTGGAATGGAGCCCCGCATCAGGCTCCTTGCTCAGCAGAGAGCCTGCTTCTCCCTCTGCCTGCCACTCCCCCCTGCGTATGTGTGCTCTCTCTCTGACAAATAAATAAGTAAAATCTTAAAAAAAAAAAAACAAAAACCTCACAGTATCAGCTTTAACTTTACAGATAGTTTTTATCAGTTCCATAGCAAATAAAGCTATGGAAATATTTTTACCTAGGCTTAAGTGACTGGCTGAAAGTCTTATTGTATTCATATAGGATATGGAGGAGAGAAATGGGTAAATCACCTGTTGCATTTACAAAACTTCAATTAGCATCCATGCTTTCAGCTACACATCCCTGGCTCTCCCTTTGCAGAACTTCATGCTTGACTTGGCCCTCTCCCTGAATGCAGCCACATTAGTGTATATTCTAGACTGTGGCTTCCTCTGCTCTCTCTAGTCAATCTATGATAGTGATTTCTTTTTGGTTTTTCAAGTATTTGTTTAAAAATGTGTTCAGTAATGGAATATCTTCAGGTTCTCTTTTCTTCCACATTTTTAAGTGGGCGTGTTGAGAAAGAGAAAGAAAAAGTGAGACATGTGTCTCAGTCTGTCATATTGAAATGGAATACACATTCAACATATGTTTATCATATGTTTATCATATGGCAGCACTTTGCTATATTTTTATGAACAGAACAAAGATGGTCTTTAACCTTATAAGTTTTACCTTCTAGGAACAATGACAATTGAAAGGTAAATAAACAGTTACAATGTAATTAAAAATTATTATTATTTTTTAAAGATTTTATTTATTTATTCATTTATTTATTTATTTGAGAGAGAGTGTTCGAGCAGAGGAGGAGGGAGTGGGACAAACACATGCTGCACTGAGTGCAGAGTCTGACTCAGGGCTGCATTTCACAACTCTGAGATCATGACCTGAGCTGAAACTGAGCTGGATGCTTAACCAACTGAGCCACCCAGACACCCTTAATTAAAAATTATGATAAATAACACGAAAATAAAGGACAATATCCTGTGAGAAGGAATGACAAATGAGACCAACTCAAGATTTGATGATCAAAAAAGACCAAACAAACAACTGAGTAGAAAGCAATTAAGCTCAACCTTAAAAGATAAGCAAGAGGCAATCACACAAAGAGAAAAGTAGGTAGAATATATAGGCAAAGGGATATCTGTTTGATAAGGCTTTTATATGAGGGATTGAAGGAAAGCCAAGGAGTCTGCGAGTGACAGGGTAGTAGACCAAAAGAGTCAAAAGTAGAGACAAAAAGTAAAGACAAAAGCAGAGGCCAAATTATTTAGAGCATTGTAAACTATAAAAGGTATAGATTTTATTTTACGGCCTTTGAAGTGTTTTATTCAGGGGTATTAAATAATTTATCTTTTACGAAGACCATTTTGCTTTCCTGAGGAGAGAAAGGTTAGAGAGGAAAGGTGGGAGGTAAGGATAAATGACAAGAGTTTATCTCAGCAATTCAGGTGAGAGAGAATGGTGACCTAAGCTAAGATGGTAGCAGGAGAGAAAACAAAAAGACAATAGATTCTCTATGGATACGAAAGATTGAATTACTGACATCGATGAGTTGGTTATGGGGGATAAGAAAAGAGAAGAACTCTTGAATTATTTACTACAAAATTGATTGTCTTGTAGAATTTTTATTGAAATGGAGGAGACTGGGGAAGAAAGGAATGAAGAATTTAATTTTGGACTCATTAAGTTTAAGATGCCAATAAAACATTCAAATGTAAATGCCAAGACAAGAAGTCTAGACTTAGAATTTAAATTTAGTTTTATTAGTACATATGTGGTAATGAAAACCGTGTGCCTGGATAAGATGATCTAAGGGGAAGGAGAAAGAATGAAGAGAAGAGGACGCAGAACCTGGTTCTCAGGTCAGATAGAAGCAGGAGAGCCAGCAATGGGGGCTGAGAAATCATATATCAGGAAGGCATGGGAGAAAAGCCAGGCAGTTCTGAAGTCAATCATAAAGGGGACTAAAAATAGAGTTCAAAGAAGGAAGCTTTCAAATGAGAGGCAGAGAGATAGATATGCAGTAGATTTGTTGATTTTTGATGATAAAAATTTCAGAGAAGGCAACTTGATTGGAGTATTTTGAAGAGAATATTTTAAATGAGAAATAAGGAAATGGTTGAAAAAAAGCATATGTCAAAAATTATTGTAAGAATTTTAGATATAAAGGATTCCAGAAAGCAACTGAATGGACATATGGGGTTAAGGAGGGTTTTGGTTATTTGCCTATTTGTTTGATTATAAGATGGCTATATAAGCACTCAGGCCCACAGTTGCTCCTGCCATGCTCCAGATGGCCTGAGAAGAGGGGGGCCCCTTGCCTCAGTACTTGAACGGTCTCAGCGGTTTTCCCCAGTGTGACTTAAAATTAGTATAACTTTATATGTGTGCCACGGTGTGAAACATATTGTGAAGCAGCGACTTCTGGCATATGGAAATCACTCATGAAAGAGAAAGAGAGAGAGAGAGAGATTAATGATTCAGGAAGAGAGGAAAAGAACCAAAGAGGCAAAGTCATGGAGAAGACAGTATATACGAAATGATTCACCATTGCCAAAAGAAAGAAAAATTTCCCCCATTTTTTCAGTAAAAAACGAAAGAAGTTCCTGGGAGATGCACATAGGTTTGTAGGTTTGATCGTGAGAAGATGATAAACATCTTTTGGAATAATTTCCATTCTCTATGTAAAATATAATAGAAGATTACAATGTGTAAGTGAGGAGGAAAAAAATATAGGGGATTGGAAGACCAAGGCAGAGATATGGAACAGTTATTACAAAGAGAAAAAACTATATTACTTGGCAATATGGTTGCGTGACCATCTGAGGTGCCCTAAATACAGTTAAAATAGCTATTTGTATAATTGCATAGGTTTTAGTATACACAAGGTAAACTCCTGAAGGTCAGGATGTTTGCCTCCCTTAGAGCTTCATCGCTTACATTATATGCAAAGTAAGCACACAATACACATTTGTTGAATGAATGAATGAATGACTGAACGAATGAACGAATGAACAAAAATTGTGATTCCTACAAAAGGATTTTATGGAACTAAGAGATTGTCCAATAATTTGCAACATTGCTTTTTGAGGAAAAAGTCGCCTTTTGTCCATTATTTATCTTCTCCTCTATCTTCTCTTTTCTTTTTCCTCTTGTCCAAATAAAATGAAACACTGGAGCCACCATTTCCAGCCAAACCCTTTTAAAAAATATTGCTCCCTAATGTAAAGGTTGACTCTCAGCCAAAATGCCTATAACTGATTTAATTGGACAAATATTAGAATGAATTAAAATTTTAATCATAAATCCTCCAAGTAAGAATTATCTTTCTAGCATAATATTTCCATCCTGGATGGTCTTTTCACACAGAATGCCAAAGTCAGCTCTTTTCTATGAATCCTCTGCTATCAGATTTAAGCTATAGCTTTAGTTTGATCAACTCCACTTTCTTTTCTGCTTCAAGGAAACCTGTTGCCTCTGTTGGCATATTTACTGCCGCTCTTGCAGATATATGAACTATCCCAAGCATAACGTGACCACAGATGGTAGAAAGCTCACTTTAATCAATCCCTTGCTGTGTTTCTGGAACTGCCACCAGTAGCCCCCATTACATGGCTGATTGTCAGTGCCCAGCCTTTGCACACTGGTTGTGTGGGACACTAATCAATTTAAATTTAATAGAGCACAGTATAGCATCTTTGTCTTGTAGTTTTCAGGAGAGTAAAATATTTTTCTTACACTGCACTCCAGCTATTTCAAGGATGACTACTCTGAGCTAAGATATTTCAGTGTATTGAAACTTTCTGTTTAAAACAAGTAAGCAGTTGAGTTGGAATGCTTTGATTTTCCCCAAGTGACTATAAAGTCATTTCGAGCAATCTTTTGCTTTTTTAGACTAATAGAAAAGGGGCATGGCTTGTTATACTAACCAAACGGATATCATCATTATCTGCTTCTGGAGAAACCAATCTTGAGGTTTGTTTGCCAACCTTAGGTAGAAAGTGCTGTACAATTACTTGATTCAGATTTTAGCAAAGAGTATAGTCTTTCATCTTTTGTGGTTCTAACACCTGTTTGTGAAATGAAACTGCAGTCTTTTGTATCCACAACTAGCTGCAGGGCAAATGCAACATTTCTATCTGCTCTTAAGGCTTTGTGGAGAATAGAAGGAAAAGTAGAGGAAATGCAGTATAAAATGTGGCAAAAGGAATGATCTGATTAGATTGAATCTGCTTCCTGTATCTTAGTAAATCACAGAGGCTGGGTCAAAAATTGTGGGGTTGTAGCATAATTCTAGAACAATGAAAGTTATGAACACTATTTGTAAATAGGGGAAATTATATCTGGTATTATCCAAATACCATAAGCGTACACATTTTTCTCTTCTGTGAAATTGATAAAAACATTCTGAAATATGGTCTTCAAATTTTATGTTAACTGAAAAAGATCTCTATAAGAAACTTCTCCTGCTTATCAAAAAATCTGTTCATATTACAAAAGTTCCAGAAATAGACTTAACAATTCCCAAATGCTGCCTGAATTTATTCTATGTTCTAATTTCACAACTTTTACTATTTTTTTGCTGTTTCATGGCATCAAAATAATGTATGAAAAAATCCAAGCAACTTTAAAAATATAACATTTTTCTTCATTTGAGTATCCAGATATCATCTAACATTAAGAGAATAAATATTGAAAGTTGTGTCAAAATCTCAACAGATGAAAGTAACCTTTCTACCATCAGGATGTCAGACTTCATAACCACATAGAGGTTATAGCTTCATCATGTGTCAAACAGTACAATAAAAAAAAAAAAAACCTGGAAACTCTTGAGTCATATTAAGGGGTTGATCATCAGTATTCTTATGCATTTGTAGCTAGATTTATGCAGAAAGCTGGATTATACTTGATATTAATTAATTAACTTATCAATATTCTTATTGAGAAACAAGGGGGAAATTATCCAAATAACTCTAAAAAATTAATATAACATTGATTATATGAATTATAATAGTTGCATATATGGTTTATATAATTATACATATAATATATAATTTTAATTGCTATGTAATTATTGTAATTACATATTTCAGATGCTACTAATAAATATATTTTACAGAGTTTTCAGATAACAATATCAAGTTTATTTGTCTATAATACAATGCTATGTGCTAACTATTAACTTAAATAAAAAGAATTACCGAGTATCCTTCTATTATTATACATTGAAACAGGTATTTGAACAACTGTATTTGAATTTTTATGACTTCAAGACTTCAAGGCCTTTTGCTATGTTTTCCATCGCTAGGCTGAAAAATAGCATTTGTATATATTTTTGGTTATACAGCTAGAGAATTCACTGAAAAATATTAAGAACATCATCAATTATTTAGAAAAAAAAAACCCAAAGGAACACTCATTATGAAAACAAAGCCAAACGGACGTTATTTGTGCCTTCTCTGCATCTATTCTTGACTTTTCCCCTCCCCCAAAGTACCCTAATTTTAGTTTCAGATTTCCATGTCTGACCTACTGGTTTAAGGGTAACTCCTACCCCTCTTGCCGCAATGATTGACCCAAAAGTCTAGCTCTAAGCCAATCAGTCCAAGACATTTATCTAGCCACCAGGAATGATTCACGTATGAGAAAGTTACTCAGTTCAGGCCAAAAAGTTTCATGGCGTATTTGCTGGAACTTATATATGGAGAAAGGACATAGTTCCTCTTTCTTCCTCTGGTCATAGTGGTGTGAGAGTGTGCAATGTGGATTACAAGAGTCTTTTTTTCAAAAAAATCTCCAAGCTGTTAAAGCGAAACAAGGAGAATATAGTAGGGGAAATCCCATTGACCTAACACAGGAGGCAATTGAGTTAGTCAATCCTGAAGACTACCCTCCCCTTGGTCCTCTAGTTATACGTGAATTAATATATTTCCTTAGAGTTTAGGTTTTATGTTATTTGTAAAAGAAAGTATTCTTTTTTTTAAAGATTTTATTTATTTATTCGACAGAGATAGAGACAGCCAGCGAGAGAGGGAACACAAGCAGGGGGAGTGGGAGAGGAAGAAGCAGGCTCATAGTGGAGGAGCCTGATGTGGGGCTCGATCCCATAACGCCGGGATCACGCCCTGAGCTGAAGGCAGACGCTTAACTGCTGTGCCACCCAGGCGCCCCTAAAAGAAAGTATTCTAATTGATACATATGACTATTATGACTATTGATTGGTTGCAGTATTCTCAAAAGGTTCTAAGCATGTTCTATGTGTTATCTCACCTGATACAACAATATGAAGTAAGTATTATTATAAGTTATAGGCCAGAATCACATAGATGGTAAGTGGTAGAGTTGAGATTTGAACAAAAATCTGTTTGACTCCAAAGTCTGCAAAGTTATTTTATCTCAACACTATTCAATGATCATTCAATGATCAATATATTAGTACCTTGGGAGGAAATTCAGGAGTGTCTATGTGAATACTTTTGATTATGGAAAATATGAAGTATACTTTCAGGGGCATCTCAGTCACTCCTGTCTGGAGGGGAAAAGAGCATTTTACTACTTCTACTTGATATTAAAATCCAGTTCTGTGCCCCAGCACCATGCATCACTTTCTATCACATGATGTCAAGGTGGCTATGTTTATTCAGAGCCCTTTGAGCTTAAGTAGTCATGTAAGCCATATTACTAAGATAGTTGGAAAGCCTTTAAAAATAAGAAAAATGAGAAGAGAGTCAAGATTGCTTTCTTATTGATAAATCTGGGCTCTTGCAATTTTTGTGATGAGAGTAGGGAAAACACATCTTCCAAATAAAATAGTGTCATGCAGAAAACATGAGGTGTTGTCCTTTTACTGTCCACAAGAGTGAATAAGGTACCAACGAAATAAAACTCTTGTAGGTCATTGAGGTTGCATTCCTTTACATGGAAAGATTAAGGAATTCTTTCTGGAGGATAAAATCCATCTTTTATAATTTTATCCTTTATACAATTAAATAACCTTTGAATCATTTCTGGTAGAATTGGGATTATTGTTTCTATCATTGCTTCCAATGGAATTGAGTATACCCAGGACACAGAAACATTCTTCCTTTCCTCAGAAATCAGAAAAATCCAGTCAGAACAAAGCAATAACTAAGATCCTCATTGCTACAATTATCTTCAGTAAGATGTATAAGGAAAAAAGGCTACTGAAAATATTCTACTTTAAAAAGGATGAAAGAGAAGGAATATTCTCCCCTCACAAATAGTAGTGGAGAGATTCAGCAGATTGTAGTGGCTAAGAATTTGGGTTTGGAGTCAGACTGTCAGGGTTTGAATTCTTCATGTGCTCTGCCACTTACTAGGTGGGTGATTTCCTAAAATCATTTCACTTCTTTGTGTATCATTTTTTAAACAAAATTTACCCTGTACTCCTGTAGGATTTAAAAGAATTTATATATTAAAAACTTTAAAAAGTTTAAACTCTACTATAACAGGTAATAAGCACTCAAATATTTTCTAGTAGTAGCAGTGCTGTTAAAAATTATAGCAATAAAAATGAAATGTATAATATGTCAGACACTGCATTTGTTCCTTTCAAATGTAATCTAATTTAATCATCAAAATATCACTGTAATGAAAGAGAAAGGTATTGTCCTTATTTTCAGATGAGAAATTTAAGAAACAGTATAAGAAATGTTTCCAAGCTCAGTCTGGGAAATCTATGTAAACTAAGATCTGCCTGATGTTAAAACTAGGAAGTTAACCACGGCTCTATGGTATTTTCCTTGATATGATCTTATTTGAGCTAGAATAAACCACTGGGTCTCAAATAAGAGACATAACCCTCATTGATTCAAACAAAAAATATTCTATATCCTTTGAACACAATATATTCCTTAAAATAGAACTTGCTCATTGAGAAAGTGAATTAATGATAGCATCATTTTAAGGAAACTCTTAAACCACTGCTATGATTTAAATGGTGTCAGAAAAAATGACAGGTAATATCAGTCTATGCCAACAGCTTGCAAACATATGATTACAAGAATGGGTAAGTGAAATGAGGCAAACTTATATCTATGCTTCTGTGCCATCAAAGTGCAAGGACCAAAAAATAACATCTTGCTGGATAATGAAATCAGGTAAAGTTGTCAAATTTGTGTAATAATTAAATATAATTAAAATATTATTGACAAGGATAGAATGCAATACCAAAAATGTAAAGGCTATTATGGTTATTTATTGGATTGTAAGCTTTTTATGGGCAAGGATCCTTTCTTGTCCATATGTTTGCACACTACATACTGACATCTCCTCATACTACTCCTTTGGACAAGAACTGTACCAATTACCTTAACCCACTCCCTTCTATACTGTATAATTCTTATTATGATAGGAGACAAATTTCTGATTCCATTTAAAGTCAGCCCCTCCATCTGTGTCTTGAATTCCATTTCCATTAATTTTTCTCAAGGATATTGCTTCTGCAATTATTATTTTTTTATCCTCCTGCAGCAGAAAGTTTTTCTATTTCTCTGCTGGATTATCCCAATTGGCATGCAACATTACTTAATATGATCTTTTTAAAACAAAATCATCACGTAACTCCACATTCCTCCTGGTCACTGCCCCAGTTTTCTATCCTCTTTCATGCAAAACTCCCATGAAAGAGTTCTCTATTTTTATTATTCTTTCCCTTTCCTAACTTCCCATTCTCTATGAGGCTGTTCTCCCCACAAGTCCAATGAAAAATCTCTTTTCAAGATTACAAATGATCACAGCCAGTGGTCAATTCACTGCCCTATTTTACTTGATTTTAGCAGCATTTGATATACGTGATTAGAGTTCTTTTTTGAAACACACACATTCATTGCCTTCAAGGATACCCAAGATGCCTGATTTTCTTCTTACTTCATTATCCTCCTTTCAAAATCTCCTTTGATGGCTCCCTTTCTCCTCTACCAGCCTTCTAGACACTGTGGTGCTCCAGATATTTTCTTTTTCTGGGCACACTCTCTAGATAATCAATCAAGTCGTATGACTGTAATTACAACCTATGCATAAATGGCACTCAAATTTATCTTCTTCTTCGAACTCACCACTGAGTTCCACACATTTCAGATTTTAAATGTCCAAACTAATTTCATCAATAAATACAACATTCTGTTGAGCCATTTGCTATTTCCCCAAATCTAGATTGTTGTAGATTCCTCACTCCCTTCACACTACACACTCAATCTATCAGTAAATCTCCACCTCCAAAATATTTTCTGCAATCCAGACATTTGTCTTTTAAGCCCAAACCCACAACTCCATCATCTTTCACTTAGACTATTACAAATGTATCTTTCTTTTAAGATTTTATTTTTAAGTAATTTCTACACTGAACGTGGAGCTTGAATTCACAACCTGGAGATCAGGAGTCGCGCGCTCCACCAACAGAGCCAACCAGGTGCCTTGCAATTATATCTTAACAGTATCTTCACCCCCCATTCTTGTCTCACTATATTCCACCATTTATACAGCAGCCAAACTCTTCTTTCAAAAACATAAATTAGATTATGTTCCTCCATTGCTCAAACTCTCCAATGGCTAAGCCTTCTCCTTGGAAAAAATTGAAAATTCTTTATCATATCTTTCAAGAGCACATATCACCTGGTACCTAATTACCTCTTAAACCAATCTTGGAATCACTCGTTCATGCTGCTCTAGTTACTCTGGGTTTCTTCTATATAGGTAAGTTTATTTCCACTTTTGAGCTGTTGTTTGTTTATTTGTTTTGCCTGAAATACCCTTTTTTATCCTCCTAAATGACAAATTCTTCAAGTAATTTATTCTTCCGGGCACATCACCTATTCAGTCTTTCCCTGATGCTCTATTCAAAGTAGCTCACCCCATCACTTTCAATGATATCACTATGTCTCATTTTGTTCTTAGCAATTATCACTATCTGACTTTAGTATCTTTGCTTACTTATTCATTTGTGTGTGTATTTACTTATCTTATGTATCATCCTAATCCCAGTCACTGGAATAGAAGACTCATGATAGTGAAGATCTTATTTCATTTTTTGATTTTTATATGCAGTGGACAAGTCCTGATTCTTTGCAAACCTTGGGGGAAGAAAGATAATAAAGGAGAAATTATGAAGGGTAAAGTAAATAAAGACAGAGCATCATTTCTACTGAAAATATAATAGCCATGTAATTATGTTAAACTTAAAACTCTCAGGATGTGTGCATATTTTTTTCCAAAAAGATGAATGCATGATCCAAATCTATCATTTCTGGGTCACTGTGATGAGATCCAGCAGCCTTTAAATACAAAAAACAAGTAACTGGGAAAAAGAGATTGCCAGTAGCATGTGAAGTATAAAACATAGAGAAGATAGATGGTGCCCAGAAATATTCATCTCTTTGCCTCTTTCTTCTTTTAAAAATAGTTTTCTAAAAGACAGCATTTGATCCTACTTTAGTTTTTATTTTCCTTTAGCTTGTTAGACCTCTGTCCTTGTCATCATCATTATTATCATTAACAGAAGAAATATTATTTGTAGAATTCTTGTTAAACTTTAAAATTCCACTAGGTTTTAAAATCCAGCTAAAAGGATATTGGTATATTTAGACTACCATTATATTCTTGCTAATGAACACAGATCTTAAGGCCTAATACATTAGGTCAAATATTCTAGGAACTTAGGTTAGGCACTTCTCTGTGCTGTCTTCTTAATCCTCATAAAAACAATATAAATGAGAATCTATTGTTTTCCCTTTTTACTGAGATTAAGTGTGCCAAGGAAACTGAAACTTAGACAGGTTAATTTGCTCAATAAAAATGACAAAATGGCTGGACTCCAATCAAGTTGGTATGATTATAATGATCCATGCTTTTAATCACTAACCCAGTAATTCTCAAACTTTAGTGTGCGAAGAAATCATCTGGATCACTTCTTAGAAAGGCAAATTCCCAGTTTTCAACTCAGATGTACTATTCAGAAGTTTTTGGGTGAAGTCCATGGATATGTACTTTGGAAAATATTAAAGTGATTTCACTGCAGCAGTAAAGATGATCACTCTGTGAGGAACAGTGTAATAACATACTATCCCATCAGACTCAGACATATTGTAGGCATTTGATAATACTAAATAGGAAATAACTAATTTGAAAGAATGAAGTCTTCTGACATAAAGTCCCTTTTAAATTCAAAAACATATCGAGCATTTCCTCTGATAACCTCATATTACAAATGACCATGTCAAAAATAGTTAAAATGTACTATAGCAGGAACACAGAATAAACCATTTGAGAACATTATTTCTCTCATAATATTACATGCTTCCTTTTTAAACAATTTCAGTAAGGTCTTACCAGCAACATAACCTTAGTAATTGCTAGCCTCGGTAATAGCACACTGTGGGAGTCTTCCCATGTAATCTTAAAAGTAAGCTTTCATTGCTGCTTTGATGCCTTTAAGTCAAATAATGGAGATGATCCAGATCTCTTAAGCAGCCAACATGTTTTTTATGAAGGTATACAAAAATTTGGTCACATTTATATTTTCTGTTATTGCCTTTACCTGACGTAGTAAAAGATCTCTTTGCTGATCTGTAAAAACGTTTCACTCTTGGAAATGTATAAATATAAATAAGGAATAAGGATATGGTGTATATGAATATGATGTAGATTGAGGTTGTTATTTTAGGAATTTGCTTATTTTTAAAAAGCTGTACTAGCTTTTAATTTTTACCACATAAAATCAGAAAGTGATAATGATCAAAGTTTAAAATCTTTCATGGTTATGTTGGAAGGTGAAGGAAAACCTAAATATTATCTATTTAGGATCTATGCAAAATAGAGGCAGACTCATTCACTTAAATGATAATCAAATAAGGAAAAAACAGTTTTGTTAATTCAGAGAGCAAAGGTGTAAAGCATGCTTCCAAAACTAGAGAGACAAAAGCAATACTTCTAAGAAGATAAGAATGCAATCATAGTGTTTACAAATATCTTTAAATTAACAAGCATACAAAGATCAAATATAAGCAAAGGCCTTTGCATTGTCATGAGGAAAGAATGCAAATATATTCATAATATGTTAATTTAAAAAGATAGCTTATTATAAGATATAAACACAGTTTCTTTCTCCTTGCTCTTTTTGTCTTTGTTATAAAGATAAGCATATAATAAACACAGCAGGAAAAAAATGTGCTCTAATTATCATTCCTGAGGAGAACCATCTGTAATTTTTTAGAACACTGATCAACTAATAAATATTAACTAAAAATCAAGCATGCTGTATTCATCATATCAAAACCCCCCAGAAAACAGAAAACATTTTTCCTACTGTCCAATAGCTTAAAGACTACTGGAAGCACCTTACTTTGTATATTTTCTGTTCTAATAAATAAAAGGTAAAATGAGAAATAAAAGCAATCACATTACAGGAAAGAAAGATACATATGTATCAGCAAGATTAGGAATGTTCTCATGGAGAAAGTGGCACCTACCAACAATCTTGAAAGATAGATTAATTCAAAAAATGGGGGATAAAAATTCAAAGTGAAGCAAAAACATGGGTAAAGTCATGGAAGAAGAATATACAACGAATATGCAGGGAAAGGGAATTGATTACGCTGGTGAAGGTTGAGGTTTTAAGAAAATACACATAAGATTAAGAGAATGATAGGGTCATAATCTAGAGGGTTTTGATTGTCAATCCAAGAATGTAGGAAGGTCACGGGTACTAAAGGATTTTGAGGCTACAAGTGACATTTTGAAAGTGTGATTTGAAAATATAATAAAGTGTAATAAAGCTGTGGAAGAGAGGAGCAGTCAGAGCATTTGGAGACCAAAGGATTCCAGACTTCAGTAGCAATCAGTGGAAAGAAGAAATAGGATAACATTATGTTATTAAAGATATTTTGGAAAATGCCTTAAGGTGGCCCAAAACTTCATGCATTGATCACTTAAAGAGTTTTTTAAATTTCATTGAAATAGGAGATATTCGTAGATAATAATTATTGTCTTGAAGAAAGTAACCAAAAATCTCTAAATTTTTTTCCTGATAGACATACTGCAAGCCTTTAGGATTAATGAGAAACAGCCACTAATTCCTTTATTTAGGTATCTTGCCTTCTTTATCTTTGGATATATAAGTCCCCCAAAATGGATTAGAGACAAACATTTCTTTTTTATCTATACAATGAAAAAAGAAATCTTGAAATAAACTTCACTACAATTCTGAAATTTCTACTCCAGGCAGAATAATAACAAGAGATTAAACATCTTGTTTTGCTGAAGATCATCTTCAAATCTTAGGTCACTTCCCTTTGGTCTATTCCAATTACAGAGGGAGCAATTCTAGTTCTGTGGCTCTGGGTGCTTTGAACAATGAAGCATCCTCCTCAGGCAGAGTGCTGAGAAAAGTGAGAGTAACATCTAGATCTTGACGGACATTGCACTTGATTGCAGTTAGAGAGCACACGAAACCCTTGAAAGCCTGCCACTTGGTGTAGCATTGAATTTTTCATCTCATTAAGAAAAAATAATCATAATCTGGCCCAGACTAGGGAGGTATCTCTAAGTTTGGCAGACCCCAAAACGCCTTGCAAATGAAATTTTAAAAAATAATTAGTTATGAAATTAGAATACTAAAAAATGTGTGCTATAACAGATTTGAGTAGCCTGGGAGAGACATCACAAGTAACATATTTTGAATTGACACTGATAAATTCACTTTGTACATTCTGAATATGAGATAATGGGGAATATCAGTATACTAAGGTACAAGCAGAATTTAAGAGATATGGGACTGGATGTCAGCAGAGAGATATTGAGATAAAAATGTTGAAGTCATCTATTTACATAGAGATTAGAAATCATGCAACTGGATTAGGAGAGAGTTTGGAGAAAGAAGAGGAAAGATCCGAAGACTAAGCCTTGATGATTTTCCACAGTTAGAAGTTTGAAAAGAGCTATTATTAACAGGAAAGAGAAGGCAAACCTGGAAGGCAAGAGAGGAATGAGAAACAAGATTTTTGAAGTCTGCTAGGTAAATATTTATCCTTTTTGATCAAATTAAAGCCAATACTACTTTGCCATCTTCCAATATGTTTAGTAATAATACTTGCTGGTAGTAACACCAAACAAGTAAATTGCACATAATTTATTATATTGTAACTGGTTTACATATGAACACATCATACAAATCAATTTTTAAAACAAGTATCACCATTACTTCTGCATTTTCGAATGCTCAAAATGTGCAGTACGGTCATGTCACACTCATCAGTCTGTAGATCAGTTTGTCCCTGTCTGTTTGTTGCACATCGCTGTCATAGTGGAAATGACAACAAAGGCTCATTTTTTCATTGTTTCGAGGTTACAAAGAAGGTATGGTATAACATTTTCATCATGTAGCCCTAAAACTAAGTTCCATGGCATGATATCTGGCAATCTGGTTGGTCTCTGATCCAGAGAAGGCAAAATTGTAAACAGAAGGCCCAATGTAGCACCCTACGAGTTTCATTAAAAACCTCCACACTGTGAGGAAATGAGGCAAAGCCCTAATCTCCTAGAAAATAAAGTTGTCTGTGACATCCTGTTGCATGAGAAATACTATAATTATTCTATCTAAATATATTATGGTCACCATGGGTTTTTTTTTTTTTAAGGATTTATTTATTTATTTTAGAGAGATTGAAGAGAGAGTGCGGGAGCAGGAGGTGTGGAGGGAAAGGGAGAGAGAATTTCAAACAGACTCTGCATGGGGCTCCATCACAGGACCCTGAGATCAGGACTGAGCCAAAACCAAGAGTGGGAGGCTTAACTGATTACACCACCCAGATGTCCCTATGGTCACCATGTTAAAAAAAAAAAAGTGTAGTCCTAAGATAGGAAGAAGACATTAAAATTTGAAGAATCCCTAATTTTTCAAACACGGGTTGTTTTTTCTGTTCTCTATAAACTGACCTGAGAGTGATTGACTTTTGCACAAAGAATTGTAAACTTCTAACTGAATAGGATGTGACCTTAGAAGTATTTTAATCCTCTTTTTAACTCAGGCAATTTTGTGCTGCTCAGAATCTTCACCTTCAGCACATAGGGGAGTGCACCGGACAGTGGTTTGCGTAACTCACAGTGCACATTCCTTGTAGATCTGGGACCTGTCTGAATGGTGACACAAATTTGACTCTCAGCTCCCTCAGACACACTTGAGCACCCTATGCTTGATCTTTTTCAGATGTACCCTTTCTGATTATTTCTGTTTGCCAATGGTAAATGGTGTTTCAATCTAGAGGAGGTTTTTTTTTTTTTTTCCTTCCTTCCTTTCTGTTGTACATAAAATTATCCTTGGGCTGAGTTGCAAAAGTAAGCTTTCATGAAAGAGATTAGTGGTTCCATGCCAGTGATTTAACCACTTTGGAAGGCCACCTACCAGGAAAAGCCTGGGTCAGCTTAACTTGAGGTTATTTCTATATAATGAACTAGAAAATATTATTTTCAAATTTTACAATTGTATGCCCAATGTTGGTGTGTAAGAATATATTTTCAAAAAATGTTAAGGAGAAATGATTATAAATATCTTGTACATGAAAAAGGTAACAAAATAAAAAGTCCTTAAAATTTTCAGCCCTTTCATTTTCCAAGGTGAGCACAGTTATAAGTCTGTGAGATGTAAGAAAGGGAAGAAAGGGTCAGTTATTGCTATGTCTCAATTTTTGTTTGTTTTCTTGAATGGAAAAAAAGTGTTTACTAGAATTGTTATGGCAGGTATTGACATTCCCTGAATTAATCATTTTATTCTCATGGAACTAGAAATAAAATTATGCCATATGCCTACTCATCATCCATACGGTAGATTTTTTTTTTTTTGCAAAATATGTCAATGCTTTGCTCTTCTGATACAAATCAGAATACTATAAATGTATGCTTTCTTGAAAAAAATCTTATTTTTTGAAAAATCAGACACTAAACATATCAGGGCTTATGGGGAAAATAGGCTCATGTAGATCATTCTATATCTATACAACTTTGTAACCAAAAATAATGTAAGTACTAATTTAAAATATTAACATCATTTAAAAGACATCACAGATTCCTAATAAATAAAGTAGTAGTCCAGTGGCATCAGCATCACCTGGGAAGTTTTTAGAAATGTACATTCTCAGGCTCACTGAACCCCTGGCCAACTGAAACAGAAATTTGGGTCAGGGCTGAGTAATCTGTTTATCAAGCCTTCCAGGGGATGGTAATACAATTCACTAATAGGTGAATTTCTGTACTTAACCTTTTAAAGGAAAAAGAGCTGATGTCGCTAGATGGAGATAAAATAAGAAAATCATCCAGACTGTTTTATTATCGAGCAAAATATGCAGATGTCTGGTAGGTAGGCAGCCTTTAAATATGTCCCTGTGAACCAGCTTCTTAATATCAATGCTCTGTGAATATGGGCCAGTCTTAGTGACTTGCTTCTAATGAAGAGAATACGGCAAAATGATGAGAGGTCATTCTGAGATGAGCTTCTGTCTTGCTTCTCTCTTATTCTCTCATTTGCTCACAGCTATGTTCTGAGCAGCCCTGGGGAGTGGCCCACATGGCAAGATATCTTGGCTCAACAACCAGGGAGGTACTGAGGCCTTCAGCCCAAAATCCCACGAGGAACTGAAACCTGCCAACAGCCAAGGCAGTGAGTTTAGAAATGACTTTCCCCTCAGTTGAACCTTGAGATAAGTGCAGGCCCAGTCTATGCCCTGATTGTAACCTTGGGATAGATTCTCAGCCCACGGACCCAGCTTAGAAGTACTGTATTACTGACACAAAGAAAAGTTTAAAAACACAATAAAATAAATTGTTGTTTTACGAGACTAAGTTTTGGGAGATTTTTCCAATACGTAACGCGCTGGAAGAATTTATGGTCAGTAGACACACTGTACGATACCACGTTTGTCCATGCAGGACCGCTTGTGTTAGTGTGCTTTGCATTCAACTGCCGTTCCTTGGTGAATGAAGCACTAGAAGCACTGGGAGAATTACAAATGAGCCCTAACTACCCATGTTTTTGGCATCATCTCTCACATTGTGATGGTACGTGAGCTGATTTACTTCATGGAAACATGCATTTTACGTTGAGTCTGCTTTTCCAGAAGTAGCAGTGTTCTTCTTAAGAACAGCCATGGGGCTCATTAATGTACTTTTCGAATTCCTAAAGTTTAATCCACTCCTCCTGATTCCTTTAAGGATTATGTGATGGATGTATTAAGATCGGCACAATTTTTTCTTTTGCCCCCATTCTCTTCTTTTCTTTCCTTTTTCAGCCTGGAAAGTAGTTCGTTGGTAGAATGTATGGGAGAAGGTATAGCATAGTAATACACCAAAAAAATAATTCCTATTAACAATAGAACAACAGGAATTGGGGGCGCCTGGGTGGCGCAGTCATTGGGCGTCTGCCTTCAGCTCAGGGCGCGATCCCGGTGCTCTGGGATCGAGCCCCACATCAGGCTCCTCCACTACGAGCCTGCTTCTTCCTCTCCCACTCCCCCTGCTGTGTTCCCTCTCTCACTGGCTGTCTCTCTCTCTGTCAAATAAATAAATAAAAAATCTTAAAAAAAAAAAAAAAACAGGAATTGGCTTGCTCCAGTGAGAGGACTTTGACACTCCAAGCTTCTTTTCCTCTTGCTCAACCAAATCTACTTGTCTCTTTCCAGAACGGAGAAAAGACTATCTCTAGGATTGGGCAAAAGTGGGGAAAATACAGAGTGAAGGAAAAGACAGGTGAACAAGGCAGTAGTGAAGTAGGGATTGAAACAACAGAAGATTCCTAGATCATGTTTTCAGGAATGATTCTATGCACAGAAAATTTGATGGGAAGAACAGGAAATATTTTGCATCACGTTTTGGATGCTGTATGTGTTCCTAAATAGTGGTTAAATAACATTGTTTTATTTCTCATACTGACTACATATCTGCACAGCTTTCTGAGCACTGTGAGCCCACTAAAGAGTGATAGATGTATATAATATATTTCCATTTCTTCTCATTTGCTTTCCTCATATGTCAAGTTGTAAGTGCATTAAGGTGGCCCATTTAAATGAGATAATATATGTAAAGTATTCTGAAAGTGCCTAAATATTGAGTCCTCTACAAGTATGAATGAAGAATTTTGTCATTTAATTTTAGGGTAAGGTATTCCAGTTTATCAGTATGACATAGCAATTCAATAAACTTCAATTAGTCTATATTCAACTAAATAAACTGAATTTTTTAATCTAAAATTCATAATAAATTCATGCTTTCTACTAGGGTAATCTGAAATTAAGGGAATCCCTGCTCTGGACTTAAGTCTTTAGGGATCTGGAAATATGTATGAGCAGCTCCAACATCGAATCTAGCAGCAGGGAAGCCCTTTGCAGACAGTCTGTATTTCTTTAAGTCAATAGCATGTACTAAATATCTTCTATAAGCTAAATGTTACACCAGAAACTAAGAAAGAGAGGAAGACAAAACCAACGAAGGTTGTCCCTGACACCATGAAGCTAAGCCTGGAGAAAACAGACCTTAACAAACAAGTACAGGTTGTTAATGAAGTAATTGCAAATACAAAAATACTTAAAAAGTAAAAGGCTCTTGCAAAGTGCAAGGTGTGGGTAACTAAGTCCTTCAACAGATTGCTACAAGTCGCTGTATCTCAAAAACATATCAATGACTGTATGTCAAAATCAGCCATCTTCTTCCCAAACTATGCAATAAGCATACCCTGCCCTAAGACATGATCTCTGATAGTGAGGGGGCATTTTCATCCCCATTTTTGGAAGGTATCAAACGGACGTATCCAAGGAATTAAATTGGAAGTTTTCTTTGGAGCAAATGGAGCAGAGCTAACTATCTTTTCTACTCTGGGAAGTCTCAGTTTTGTTGAGCTTCTACTGAACGTCTTCTGGTTTACTTTGGTCTCCTCATTTCATTTTAGTACCCTTGAAGAACCAAACAACTCAGGGCTCAACACTTTGCTGAATCTGTAAGTCTGCATTTCATCACGATCATCACCTGTCTCCAACTCCACTACCTACAACCACCCACATCTCTATGTGATTAATGAGATTGTGGCTAAGGGTTCAGCTTCAAATGGGACAGTTTGTCTCCAACAATAATAAAATATTTTAGAAACAGATTCTCAGGGTCAACACACATTCAGTTAGTTATTCTGCCTTCCACAATGTTAGTATTATTCCATAGTCTGATCAATGATATCTAGGGAGAAAAAAAGCATTCAAGTCACTAAGAAATGGAGAAATAGATTATTTTCAGTTCATTTAAAGTACTGCCTAAAGCTGGAACTAAATTATATATAAGAATAATTTTTAAAAGCAGATTAAAATCAAAGTTTTTTTGGCTTATCTACCATCCTCTCAGCTATTCAGCTAATCAGAGTTAATGTAGTAATATGAAATTAATGTAGGGATTTTGTTTCAAGTCATGAATTGGTTCCAGTAGATTGTAATGTAATAACTTAATCAGTTTTATTAGACTAATTTTTTAAAAACGTTGGAAAAGCTGTGTAATATCTTGCAGTATAAGCTAAGTCAGCATTAATTTAGGTGGGCACTGTATCACTTATACTGAAAATAAAAAATAGGTATTAATAAATTCAAAAAATGCAATGACCAAAAATAGTTACATTCTAGATGGGGTACTTTCTACCTTATTGACCACAATCAATATTCAAAGTATGAGGGCTTTTTTAAAAAGAAATAAAAAGCAAAAAAAATCAAAACCAAAAACAACAACCACACGTAGTGCTTATCTTTTTAAATGAAAGGTCGAATAACAACTAGAAAAGTTAATTAAAATTTTTAAATTTAGGGGCATCTGGGTGACTCAGTCAGTTGAGCATCTGCCTTTGGCTCAGGTCATGATCCCAGCGTCCTGGAATCGAGCCCCGCTTTGGGCTCCCTGCTCAGTGGGGAGCCTGCTTCTCCCTCTCCCTCTGCCTACTGTTCCCCCTGCTTGTTCTCTCTCTCTGTGTCAAATAAATAAATAAAATCTGAGCTCTGCATTGGGCTCCACACTGGGCATAGAGCCTACTTAAGTCTCTCTCTCTCCCTCAGCCCCTCCCTGCCTAAAAATATAAATAATTTTTTTTCCTGAACATCAAACCTGAACAATCACCACACATAATAGTCTTTATTTTAAAAAAGTTAAATAACTCTTGGCTTATATGCAAAATTAAAGGCAAACATTTTCCACCATTTTAAACAGAATTATATTGTAAGACCAATAATGAATTCAACAAACACTTATTAAAAAATACCACTGTTTCTTTCAAACATTGGAATAGATGCGGTATGTGTACTGGGTTAATGAAATGAGTTCTTGTTTTAGGATATAAATCCTGGGTGTAAGGAAGCCATGTAAAATTTTGGTTTTAGAAAGTGACTTAGGAAATTACTTAAAATTCTGTATTTTAATTTATGTCAGTCTATCTGATCCAAACATTAATATTTGAATTATAAATAGAGCTCTCCATCTGCTAGGAAGGGTTATGAGAAAATGGTATAAATATTATTGTAATTTCTTTTAATGGAGATGTTATTTGCAGCCCTTTAAAATACAGGCTAAATCCTACAGTAGCAAAATAAATGTAAAAAGAATACATTTGCACAGGCTTAACTGTCAAAACCTACCATGGTGTTTGTGAACAACATTTCAAAAATTTCACCAAGACTGCAAAGTAGAAAGTATCACTGACTACCTTGTTTTCAATAACTTGCTCCATTCCTCAACCAATTACTACTCCTTTTATCCTTTCCAGCACACCAGAGTTGTCCCTCTAATGATGTTACACTGCTTAATTACATCTTATTTAATTTAATAAATTTGACATGTCACATTGTGTAAGTTTAAGGTATACAGTATGTTACTTTGATGCATTCATATATTATATGATTGGCAATATATGATATTTATCACATTGCATAATTATAGTGCAATATTTTATCTATATTCATTATACTGCACATTAGATCTCTATGGTTTATTTACCACTTGTTATAAGTTTGTATCCTTAAATACTGTCACTCTAACTACCCCAACTCCATCCCCTGGTAACCACCATTTTACTTTTGTTTATTACAGGTTTAACTTTTCTAGATTTCACATATACGTGATATAGTACAATACTTGTCTTCCTCTGTCTGAATTATGTCATTTAGCATAATGTGCTCAAAGTCCATCCATGTTGTTGCGAATGAAAGGATAGATTCCTTTTTCCTGCCCAAATAATATTCCATTGTGTATATGTACCACATCTTTTCTTAATGTGCTTTGAGAAATTATTTCACAATTGAGTTCTTATTGGTTGTTCTGAGGATCAGTACAGACATTTCAATTTGTACACAATGCTTAACATATATACCAAAAATCTAGAAAATCATGAAGTTGTGATTCTTTTCTAAAAGTTATTCCAGTGACCTTCCAGCTTAAAATTTGGAGGCAAATTTTCCTAAACAGCGTATCAAGTATGAATATCTTTAAATGTTGATATGCTGTTACATTGTTAAATCCCATTAATTCACAATTTAGTATCATATACACTACATACTCAAATTTTCAATCTTGCATAGCACATTAACAACGTTATTAGGAAAACTGAACTACCATGACCAAGATATTACAGAGTGCATAAAATTCTGACAAGGAGAGCCAAGATCAAGGAGTGGTTTTCTTTAGGAAACAATTTCACCAAAACAACACGAGAATAGAAGTAATTTAAAATGTTCAAGACATATTAAATGCATGACTGACTCCAAATTGCCATTAAGTACGCTTGGTATTATAGGATATAAAAACTACCCCATCTATGGAATGTTAAGCTGACACCCAAGAAAATCAAAGCCTCTCATAATCAATATCCCACTATTTTCTGGTTGTACCAAAAATTAAACCAGCAAATGATTTCATCTCTTTAAAAAAAAAAAAACCATTTACACTTAAAAATGCGATGAGGTGGGATTCGCTCTTAAAAATGCCTCTAAGAGCTACTAAAAAAACTTGTATTTACAAAATAGTTGATAAAAATGTTCTTCTGGGTTGTTCAAGAAGGGAGACAGGGATGACTGCCATGTTATATGATATTAATCAGAATTGGCGTCTTTCTCTCCTGATTCATCAGAGGCTGGATTCTCCTCGTTTTAGTTTCTCAGTTTTCTGCAGGTAAGTCTCTTGTTTCTTGGTTAGTCACTTCAGCCTGTTTTTCCTTTGCTCCCCATTTCCCCTTTTGCTTACACTTTTTTTGTCTGAGGATTTATCCTTTCCTGCTGCTTTTTTTGGCTTCGTTTCCACTTTTGCAGTAGCAGGTTTGGCTGATCAACTTTGCTGATCTCTTCTTGGGCTCCTCCTTTGCTGCTGTCTCAGCAGAGCTGACCTTCCTCTTGGGCATGGTGGTAGTGGGGTGGCAGGTGGGGAGGGCCTTCAAAAGCTGGGCTGCCTGGATGCTGCCTCTCCTCCCACTCCTCCCACCACCCAGGCTGCTGCCTGCACCACATCTTTTTATCCATTCATCCATTAATGTGTATATGGGTTGTTTCCATATCTTGGCTATTGTGAATAATACTGCAACGAACTCGGAGTGCAGATACCCCATCAGAATCCTGTTTTCATTTCCTTTGGGTATATATCGGAAGTGGAATTTCTGGATCATATGGTAGATTTATTTTTAATTTTTTTCAGGTACCTCCCACAGTGGGTGGACCAATTTATGGTCTCATCAACAATATGTAACAGTTTCCTTTTCACCACATCTTTGTCAGCACCTGTTGTCTCTTCTTGATGATAACCATTCTAACACATGAGAGGTGATCTCATTACGGTTTTGATTTGCAGTACATACCATTCCTGTGAAGAGACTCAAAGAGCCTTCTGATTTATGGATTTAGTGGTTGAATTAGTCTCTACAACTGCCTGTGTTTGTTCTGTATTCCTTATGTTTTTAATATCAGAGAAAGTATCTCTTTTTTTTTGAAGATTTTATTTATTTATTTGACACAGAGAGAGAGACAGCCAGCGAGAGAGGGAACACAAGCAGGGGGAGCGGGAGAGGAAGAAGCAGTCTCCCATTGGAGGAGCCTGATGTGGGGCTCGATCCCAGAACGCTGGGATCACGCCCTGAGCCGAAGGCAGACACTTAACGACTGAGCCACCCAGGCGCCCTAAGAGAGAGTATCTCTTGTAGTTTTTAAGGGGGAATGTAGTTTCAAAACAAAAAAAGATAAAGAAAGAAGAACCTATGACGTATTCACTGCCATAGTCAAACTTGTACATGGGCTGTCTCAGCTAGTCAGGGAAGTCAAAGAAGAAATTGGTGTTTCACATCTAAACTGTCTGTTTTCCATTAAGTTTCTGCCTCTTCATCTCCCTTTTGTTTCTGCCTCTGAAATTTCTTCTTGGAAGCTATTGATGTGGTGGTAGGAGTAAAAACTTGCTTTAAGCACTCATCATACAAATTAAATTTTAAGTAAAAGCAATTGGTATTGCTGCTGAGTAAGTCCTTCCTGTAGATTGCTCAGACACTCTGCAAAATTGCCTGCTGACCTACTCCATGAGCCAGAGATGCCAGTGCCCTGATAGCCAATAGTATCTATCATGGGTGACATTTATAATGGAGAGTTCTATGCAGTTGTGCCAAAAGTACACAGTAACTGCAAACAGGCTATTTGGGATGAGATGATATATATTAAATTATACGCTGCACTTTCAATTGAAAAATGAGCATCTTAAAGAAATAAAACACTCCTGAAAACCAAGCTGGAAAAAGATGAAATTGAAAGTAGTAAAGTACTTTTATTTTGATAACTGAGTATGCAAAAATGCATAAAGGTGGCATATGTTCATCACATTTATGAAATGTAAAGTCCATCCATCCTTGTAATTCTCAGGTTATTGTTGTGATATAATATATGGTATCATCTCCATTTTACAGGTGAGGAAATTGAAATTAGATTGATTTGTCTGAGTTAAAATAGCTATTAAAAGATTCACAGGCCTATGACATGCACATATTCAGTCTGAAGCATATTTCTTTCCTTTTTATCATGTTTTACATTATGAAGAGTATTGTTTAGTTCTGAAGAATCTTGTTCATGAATATTTGCCGGAGAAGAAAGTGAGTAAAAGTATGGTATGATTTCAAGGGTATAAGAAAGTTTCTAATCCCCAAGCCATCCATTAAATGGAAATCTATATCTAGAGATTCTATGCAAATAATCTGAGATAGATACAGAATAACATATATCTTGGACTTGGTTGTGAAACTTTGAAGCTGAAACTGACTTGATGATTAACCTGGTTCTATTCTACTCTTTCACCATGGGGGACCATGGGGGTCTAGTACCAAGAGAGATAGCAACTTGTATAAGCTCACTTATAATTTTGGTTTCAGCCTAAGAGATAGAAATCTGATCTTTTAAATTTCAAGTTCTTGTCTCTGTTCTATACCATTTTGCTTTCCATATCACTAATATATAAAAATCCAGTATTGTGTACTAACATGTTGAGATTTTGGTGAATTCATTAACATTATCTAAGATCTTTTTATTCCTGCCCTGGGTATCCAGTAACAAGAATTATAAGAGACATAATGAAGTAAAGTTCATTGATATGTGAATGAGTAAAAACAGGTTGTCTAGAATAATTCTTTGATCTAAATTTTACTCAATATCAGAACTATATTATAGGAAAAAGTTGTCACCTGCACTTATGCCTGCATCTAAACTTTCAATAATGGAAAAAGAAAACAATCAGAGAGTAGGGCATCACTACATATAATCCATTTCCTTTGAATTTTTACCCCTAATATTTTTAGGTTTGATTTTTGTTTATTTTTACTCCTCAAAGAAGATTCAGACTAAGTTAACATTTTTTTAAATTCCATCAGCTTACTTTCTGATGTTTGAAGATACCTGTTATAGATATGGTAATGAAAAATATAGTCATCCAGTGGCTCAATTGGTTAAGCATCTGCCTTTGGCTTGGGTCATGATCCTGGGGTCCTGGGTTCCAGCCCAGTGTTGGGCTCCCTGCTCAGCAGGGAGCCTACTTCTCCCTCTCCTGCTCCCCCTGCTTGTGCTGTCTCTCTCTGTCAAATAAATAAATAAAATCTTTTTAAAAAAGAGAGAAGAAAAATATAGTCATCCAGCATTAACTCTTTAGAAATCAAATGAATGGCTTAGAAGAGGTGTTCTATGAATATAGCAATGTAATCATGAATTGCTGACTCTCTCTTCTACCAAAGAGTGCCTGCTCAAATTTGTATTTGAGACCCACATATTCAAATTCAGAACTTTAGGATTTTTAGGGGAAAAAATACCATTCCTATGTTTTTGGACATGGGCCAACAAAAATGTGAAGGAAAAGGATGTGCATGTCTGCTCATTGAGGTATAGTTTCTTCCCGCTGTATCCCAGAGACTTCTGTTAGGTCTATGGGGACACTGACCCAGGAGGAATTGCTTCTGATGCATGTGGTTGGAAAGAAGTACCTGTAGCTAATTACAGAGCAGATCCCTCCTCCTCACACCTCAGCAATAGAAAAACAGTTTACTAGCTCAATTTGCTACAGAGCAAAATGATTAAAATCTGCCATGTCACCCAGAATGTTATGACTTGGCTCTGTCAAGAAGATCTGACTTTTAATGATGTTATAGAAATACCAAATCATGGATGGCTAACAATGAATTGTAGTATATTGCAGGAGAGCCAGTAAACTGAAGGAGGAAGATCAAGATGAATAATTAGAATTATTGGCTCCTAGCGATAAAACAAGAAGAGACACAAAAAAAATCATTTAAATAATGAGAATTTCAAAGGAATCAGAGAAAACTTTCTAAATTAAAAAGTATGATTTCTAAATTTTAAAACTTAGAAGAATTCTAATTCCAGTGATTTGTCAGGATAGGTATGGAGGGCTTGAAAACACTTCCACACCACTACCTAGAAATGCTCCAGACAACGTTAAATGCATAACCAAACTTACAAAAAAAAAAAAAAGACAAGATATTAAATCTGCATTCTCACATTCTATGACCTACCAAGTCCCACTTTAGGTATATATTAACTCAGGCAAGGATTGTCAATTGGTGTTAAAGCCTTTGTGATTATTTTAAAATCATTTTATACTGGTGTAGCTGCCAAATCCCTGCTTTATTCTCTAGCTTATGTGGTGGTTGACTAATTGGCTAACATGGTCTCTGAACTTTCTTTTTGCATATTGCCTTTTTAAATATCACAAAAATATGTTCATATAAAATGCTTTTGAAATCACAACTCACTTCTATGCCAAATTTGCGGAGGAAATCTCTGAAAATGTTTCCATGGGGAAAAAATAGAATGGATTTAAAGCCAATGAAATATCATAATGCACAAAATAATTTTAATTTCCGTATTATTCTAACAATTTTAGCTGACAAAATTTAACCTTTTCGATATCAGACTATTTAAGTTGTGTAATTCAGATATCAATGGTGTTTGAATATCTCCAGTATGTAAGATCAAATATATATGAACCCAAAATAAGAATTTATTTATAGATAGAGCTAGAGAGGATAATGCTAACTGAAATAAGTCAGAGAAAGACATATATCATATGATTTCACTCATATGTAAAATTTAAGAAACAAAACAAATGAGCTAAGGGAAAGAGAGAGAGAGAGAGAGAGAGAAGTTAAGAAGCATAATAAACTGATGGTTACCAGAGGGGTGGAGGGTGGAGGAATGGGCGAAATAGGTGATGGGGATTGAGGAGTGCACTTCTTGAGATGAGCACTGAGTGATGTATGGAATTATTAAATCACTATATTGTCCATTTGAAACTAATATAACACTATATATTAACTAACTGGAATTAAAATAAAAACTTAAAATATATAAAAATACAGGGAAAAAAAAGAATTTATTTAATGTTTTCAGTATCCAAGTTCAAATTAGAAACTTTAGCCTAATGAAGTTTATACCTTAAGTAGCTTCCTGGCCAAAGTCCCATCTTAAAGTAGTTGAAAACCAAGATAGAAAATTGAGAAATTCTTGGATAGGAGGTCTTTGAACTTGTTTGTGAATAGTGGCCTTGACCTGAGGGAGGAGGAAACCCAACATGGATGTATGAGGATATAGTAGGAAAAGAAGAAAAGTCTTTCCAATTCATTTTATGAGGCCAACATAGCTATAATATAAAAATCTGACCTTATATTATACTTAACAATGAAATATTGAATGGTTCTCCCCCACTCCTAAGATTGGAAAGGAGTTAAAAACGTCTGCATACATCACTTCTATTCCACATTGTACTGGAGCTTCTAGCTCTTGCAAAAAGGCAAGTTAGAGACATAACAAACAAAGTTTAGAAAGAAAAAGATAAAACTTTATTTATGAATAATTTGATTGTGTAATCAGAAAATTCTGTGGATTCTACCCCCTCATATCATTAGAACTAATAAGTGAATGTATCATGGTCTGAGTATACAAGGTCAATACAGAAAAATCAGTACATTTCTTTATATTGGCAATAAGCAATTAGAAAAGAAATCTTTTAAATTACCCTTTACAATAGCATTCGAAACATAAAATATTTAAAAATAAATCAACAAATTGTATGCAAGACTTTACCTTGAAAAATATAAAACATTATTGGGGATGTTAAAGAAGATCTTAATAAATATATCATATTCATGGATTAGATGACTCAATAGTATTAAAGATGTCAATTCTCTTAACATTGATAGTTTCAGTGTAATCCTGATCAAACTCATTGTTGGCATATTTGTTGAAATTGGCAAGCTGATTCTAAAATGTTGACGCCTTTTTGGTAGTCTCTCATAGTGTTAAGTCTATATCTACTCTATGATCTAGCAATTCTACCCTTGGGCATTTATCCACCAGAAATGAAAGCAAATCTCCTCAGACAACTTTACAACACATTTACTGTAGCTTTATCCCAAAATATCCAAAGTTTCAAACGTTCGTTAACTCTTTATTTCCTCTAAGCTCCAAATTCATCCTTTTAGACTAATCCGTGAAAAAGGATCTGGGCCCTTTAAATATTTTTGCTTGTTCCAGCTGATGATATTTAGCTGGTATAACTAAAACTATTTTTTCTTCAGCAATTTGTTACTTGGATCCATAGAAAATCCAAATCAAATTTTGGTTTTATGTAAAATTTTTGTAGAAGATTCTATTTTCCAGAAATGGCATTGCATTACTTCTGGTCTCTTATGCTTTTCAGAACCTTCCACTCCCTTATCAAATCATGGAGCGTATTTCCTCTCCCTTTAAAAACTGGTAGGCCTTTATGATTGGCTTGATAGAATGCAGCAAAAGGGATGGTGTATATTTTCTAAGACTAACTAATAAAGGACAATATAGCTCCACCTAGCTCCTCTCTCCCTTGCTCTTGCTCTCACTCTTTCTCTGTCCAGAAACTTTTCCTTGGAACATTTCCACTGTGTCATGAGGAAGCTATGGTCACATGGAGAGGCCATGCAGAGGTATACCAGTGGACAACCCTAGCTAAAGTCCCAGCCCAGTTAGCACCAATCTGCAAGACATGTTGAGTGAACAAGGCTTCAGATGATTCCAGATTCATTTGGACAATGAATACGTTGAAAAAAGTTGTCGCTCTATCATCTTGTCAATTTGCAAGTTCATGAGCAAAATAAGTGTTTTCTTTTTTGGTTTTAAGCTTCTAATTTTTGGAGTAGTTTGTTATGCAGCAAATAATGAGAACATTTCATAAGACAAGAGTTCCAAGAAAACCCAGGACATTTAAGAAGGGTGGGGGATTTGTCCTTTTGGATTTTGGGACAGGTAATAGCCTATAACAACTATGAGTGTGGTATTTGTGCAGCATTAGTAAAACTGCTCAATGAAATATAAGAAACAGACCAATGAGACTTTAATATGAACGAGATTAGCATGTCAAATTAGGGATAAAAGAGGAACTGTTCAATAAATGGAGATCGAACAGTTATGCAAATGCAAAAGGGTAGATTTGGATTCCTATCTCACACCAAATACAAACTTCAGATGGATTAAGAACTTAAATGTTAAAAAAAATAATTCAAAACTCTTACTAGATAATAAAGGTAAAAATTTTAAAACTCTTGGGATAAGGGAAGTTTTCATAAAGAAAATGTATAATGTACTGACCAAAATAAGATTAATTTGTCTATATTGACACTGATAACTTTTGTTCATCAAAATAATCTCGGGTGCCTAGGTGGCTCAGTTGGATAAGCATCTGCCTTTAGCTCAGGTCATTATCTCAGGGTCCTGGAATTAAGTCCCACAGCAGGCTCCCTGATCAGTGGGGAGTC